>NC_064866.1:11754015-12046515 GCF_024139225.1 Suncus etruscus | reverse complement strand
CATGTGTTCTGAGGGCAGAATGACAATCTTTTCCGTTGACCATTATTTTTATATTATCCAAGAATTCCTCTGCTCATTAGACAAAATCATTGAGTGCTGATGGTTGGTGTGGGTGAGTCATTGCCCAAGTGACTCAGACTTCTGGTTTAAAAAAAATTAACAGCAGAAGAAGCTTATTAGTCACATTGCTTCTAGAATAATATCTCAACTCCCTAACAAGATGCTCAAGTCTTCCATACCAAGTTGCTTCCTACCAACCTCATCAGCTCTTTCAGCATTATACACATTAATCTTCTTCCTTTCCTTCCCATCTTTTCATGTCATTTCCTTGTCATCCAGGGCCCAGCTTAACTCACCTTCTCCAAAAAGCCTCCTTTGATGGCATCTGGACACTTTCTCTAAGGCCTCTCACCTGCATCTTCAATATATCACCATGTATTTTGACCATCTGTTGGCCTGTTTCTTGCATTGGATTATTAGTTCCAAGAGTGTCATTGCTCTGGGCAAGTTTCTGAATGTCTCCAAATTCAACTACATCATTTGTAAGAAATAATATGAACTGTACTCTCTTAAGTACTATGGGGAATATATGAACAGATACATATTAAGATGTTTATTAAGTTCTAACTACAATTACTAAGCTCAATATTTAAGGCACAGACAAATTTGATCATTCAAGTCTCTTATATGTAGTCCAATGGCATGAACTACACAATAATTACTATTGAGTAATTTAATAACAAAGACTCACCCTGACTTGAACATTCTGTAGAATGCCTGATCTTCCCTATTCCACTCTATAGTCATCTAATTTCTACCTGGAAAACTCCTCATCTTTCAAAATCAAAAATAGGATTGAGAAATATTATAGCGGGTACTTGCATAGCATATCTTGTATGGACCACTGTTTAATCCAGGGCACTGCATATGGTGCATATGGCACTGCAAATAACCCCCAAGGAATAATTCTGGAGCACAGAACCAGGAATAAGCACTGAGCACAGCCAGTTGTGTCTCCCCAAAAAAAATATTATTTGTAATCTCTTTTCTTCTTTTTTTATTCCTTGGAGCAAATTTATTAGAGCTAACAGAACTAACAGCTAACAGAACTTTGTTATTCTATTGTCTTACCCTTGACACAATCTTGCAATTATAGTGTTTCCTTAAATGCCTGGCTCCTTTTTTATAGTGAATTGTAAAGCAATGGGAGATTGATAGGTCCCTTTTGCCCCAGAAGCTAGCATCAGCTGGTACTTAATAAATAGGCCAAAAAGAGGTTCTCCACTGAGTCCAGAAGTTGTGAGGGGAAAGAGGAGGAAGTCTAAGAATTCTGGGAAGGCAGGGTATCTGCCCATGTAGTTGGAACTATCTTGCCATTTCTTTGTTCCTATTACTGCCAGCAGCAATAAAGGAATTATTCAAAAAAGAAAGAAGCATCACTCATCACCCTATTACGTTGACACACCAACTGTTTCCACTTTCATTTGTTCTGCTTTATTTATGTGCATGCATCATTTCCATAACTGCACTCATAATGTATAAAGAATTTTGCATTGTGCACTCTTTCATTTAACTCTCTCTTAAGTGTATTCCAAACTGCTTATTGTCTAAAAAAACAACTATTCTGCCTGCATGATATTCCACTTGGGTGCTTCTAAATTGGAATTCTTAAGCATATTCCTCACATGGAACTGCCAAAGAACTTTTTTGCAGAATGCTTTTCTTCTTCTAGTTGGTATTTTTCAACAATTAATTCCCAAGATTTCAGAATTTTCCTAGGGGTTTATGACTTCAAAGATTTTTTAATTTAATAATTTTAATTTAAGTTGAGGGTTAGTGGGCAAACACTTAGGATAATAGTTTTCAATTCTCAATGTATTTTAGAATCATCATTGAATCTTTAAAAACTATTAAAGGATAGGACTACCTAGGCCAGTTGAATCAAATCTGGGTATAGAATAAGAGAATGTTCTAAATTTTACAGACCATACTATCTAAAAGGAGAAATGGGGTAGAGGACTGAGGGAGAAAGAAAAAAAGAAGAAAAGTATATATCATAGAGGCAAGCTGGTAATGGTGTTTGGGAATGGAAAGTAACTGGGAAATAGGTAGCAAAACATGAACACTGAGGAAACGATGAGTATTAGAACACTGTATAGTTAAAACTCAACTATTGACAACTTTTTAACTCTATATCTCATGGTGATTTAATTAAACACTTTAAGAAAGTGTTTTAGCTCCTAGAGGTACACCCTAGGAACACAAAAATACAATACAAAAATCCCTTCCTTAGACCTATATTCATTGCAGCGCTATTTACAATAGCCAGACTCTGGAAAGAACCAAGAAGCCCTTCAACAGATGAATGGCTAAAGAAACTGTGGTACATATACACAATGGCATCTTATGCAGCCATCAGGAGAGATGAAGTCATGAAATTTTTCTATACATGGATGTACATGAAATCTATTATGCTGAGTGAAATAAGTCAGAGGGAGAGAGATAGATGTAGAATAGTCTCACTCATCTATGGGTTTTAAGAAAAATGAAAGACATTCTTGCAATAACTTTCAGAGACAAAAGAGATGAGGGCTGGAAGGTGCAGCTCACAACATGAAGCTCACCTCAAAGAGTGATGAGTGCAGTTAAAGAAATAACTACATTGAGAACTATCATAACCATGTGAATGAATGAGGAAAGTGGAAAGCCTGTTTAGAGCACAGATGGGGATGGGGTTGAGAGGAGGGAGATCTGGGAATTTGGTGGTGGGAATGTTGCACCAGTGAAGCAGGGGTGCTCTTTACATGACTGAAACCCAACTACAATCATATTTGTAACCAAGGTGTTTAAATATATTAATTTTGAAAAGTGTTTTAGAAGGTCTCCAGGTGGTTGCAATGTCAGTGAGAGTCCTGGTCTAAATTGCAACTGACCAGAGATGGCAAAACTATCTTGGTACACATTGGTGTGATCTTGTAATAGTGCAAAGACTTTGCTATTCCCATCTGGGGAGGAGGGGGAATATAGACAGAAGTATTATTGAGGCTCCTGTGAGATACCTGACCAGTTTCCATTCACTCTACAAAAGATTATTGCACACCCAACTGAGAAAAAAAATGAATTCCAACTGAGTATTGCCAATGAGTCTACATTTTTGTTTATATGTATACAGACATCTTGAAGTTGGCAGGCCTAAAACTTAGCATAAAACCAGCTATTCTAGCAGTCTTCCTCATCCCATTTAGTGGGAACTTCTAACTTCAGAATGCCTAGTCCCCAAACTCTGATGTCATTATTACTGTCTCTCTGTCACACTCTACATTTTAAACTATTAATGAGCCCTATGATTTTTTTCAAACTATATTCAGGATCTAACCATTTCTCGTTTTTTCATACCCACTCTCCCCCTGCCACCATTCTTTACTACATCGGACGTGCATTATGGGACTGTGCTTGCATGCTCAATTATACCTGCCTCACTTAGCCTCCTTCTCCTCCCATCCACACCTCTCAGACTAGCTGGCATGCCAGCTACACAGAGTGTGTAGCCTGAGAAAAACAAGAGCTCCCTGATTCCAGGTAGGATCCCAATCTTCCCATGGGTGGTATGTGGAAGCTCCAGAGTGGAAGGAGGCATCTGCAAGGAAGCAGTGAGGTCATCTCTGTGCTGCTCTGGCTTCAGGCACCAGCCATCAGGGGTCCAGATGTTTGGGAAGACTTAGGACCCACACATTTCACCACCCTGCTCCCTCCCGCAAAGCAATAAAATGTGATATTTAAGTCAGGTTGATATGCAAAGGGAGAGGGCACTGCCGAGGCCTGGTGGTGAATTTACAGAAGCAGATTAATCCAATCTGCATACTAAATAGCATGTAAATTATGTGACTTCAGCCCATAAGTTTAGACATGTCCATTGGAATAAAAATTTATGACAGTGATAAGATGTATAGTTGGTGTAAATAAGCTCACCCAAGCAAAATATGCTGGAAGTCCTGGGGAAATTCTCCAAAAGAAGTGAGTGATGCTGGCCCGGCTCCCAGCCAAAGTGAAGTGACTTCTGGCCTCTGGGGGCTCCCTTGGTGCTGCCTTGGTCCTTCCATGGAAAGGAAAGGGGACAATGGTCCAGCCTGATATAGGAGCAACTGTACCCCTGGGAGGGCTCTGCCTTTGGGGGCCACCTTAGCTATAGGAACAGAAAATACTCCAAAATTCATTTAAGTTTTTTAAATAATGATAATAACAGAATTGGGGGAAAGTCCAGGTGGTAGAGCACTTGCAAGGCCCTGAATTTAACTCCTAACACAGCATATGGTCCTTCCAGTGCTGCCCGGTATGGCCCTGCTGGCCATTAGCACTGCTGCCCAGAGCATCCCTTCATCACTGGCCACTCCCCACACCTGTATGTGGCTCCAGACCCTCCCCCACAAAGCAGGGGATAGGCCCTATATCCCCAAAACCACAGAAACTCAAGCAGCACTGTATTCTGGGACCTTACATAAAATTACTGGTTTGGTTGGTAAAGAATAGGCAGGCAATAACGTCAGAACTCCTGATTACTTCTTAGCAAGCCCTCTAAATAAATAAGTTTTTAAAATGACAGTAGTAATGACAATAAATCATAGAATGGTGATATTTTCTTGAGGAATTAGATATGTCTAAGCCCATCAATGTTCTACTCATTCAGTTCCTTCAATGACCCCAGAAGTAGGTCCTGCTCCATATTCCATTTTAATATGAAAATATTTTTGTAGGAAGTAGGGCTGACCTCACATAGCTGAGCTCAAACCTGTACATGTACCCATAACACCCTGCTGCCTTTATTGAGTATTGCACTGGAAGGAACATTGACTTAGAATTGACTTAAGTCCCTTGGAAGGAACTTGAGGCCAATGGGACACAATGATTTGCCTAATTTCATTTAGATGATTAGTGACTGACCTAGGACCTCAGACCCAAGGATTAGAGCAGGTCATACCTTTCCTATTACTGCAAGGGTAATTTGAGGAGGCAAGAGAGGCTGGATTGGGTAGGGACATGGTTCTCCCACACCTTTTCTCTGAGACTCTCCATCCCAAGTAGAGAAGGACAGACTTTGGTAAATAGGCAAAGGGTAGAGTAGTAGGCATCAGCTTGCAGTCTCCAAAGAGTATCTATCCTGCTTCAAACTCTCTGCTGGCCAAATAAAAGATAAGCGAAATCAATAGAAAAAGCATCACCTATCTAATGAACTTACCTTCTAAGAGTCTCTAATTTTAGTGACTTATAGAAATCAGCTCAGTCCCCAGCAGCCAGGCTTTCTCAATCAGGATTATTACAAGTGATCAACCCTATCTCAAAGTAGATATGCCCAAAAATAAAAGGTTGGGTCAAGGAGGAGGAGTGGGAAACCCAAGATAAGCAAGCTGGATCCCTTGAAGACTATGTTCAGAGACATAAATAATATTTTTTTTGGCTTTTGAGTCACGCCCAGCAGCGCTCAGGGGTTACCCCCTGGCTCTACACTCAGAAATCGCTCCTGGCAGGCACGGGGGACAATATGGGATGCCAGGATTTGAACCACTGTTCTTCTACATGCAAAGCAAACTTTCTACCTCCATGCTATCTCTCTGGCTTCCATAAATAATATTTTTGAGACTTGGGTCTCCATCTCTGCTGTTCTGTTTCAGGTCACCCTTTAAGGGAGGTTTTTTTTTCATAAGATGGGTGAGACAACAATTCCAAGTCTGCATCCTTAGGGTCTATCATGTAGAAAAGGGAAGAGAACCTCCCCCAGGACTAGTACATTAAGTCCATGTGTTCATTCAACAAGGATTTAGGAAATGCTCTGGCATTGTAAGGCACTAGAATTTATTCATAAATAGAACAATGTGAGTTTCAGACTCTTCTGGAATGGATACTCCTTTGGAGTTAGAGATGTAGAGAGGCAAGCAAATAAGGTAAGTCAATAGATAGTTAATATGCTATATAGTGATGGTCATAGAGAAACTAGCATGGAAAGTGATAGGACTGTCAGGTGATATGTTATTAAATAGGATGGAAGGGTAGTAAAGGCCTAAGTAATGTAGAACTGGACCAGAGATTGGAAGGTGACTAGAAAATATGCCACACAAGTATCAGAGAGAAGAGCATTTCAGGCAGAGGGAGATCCAAAGCATGGGCTGCAGTGCATGGAAGCCTAGCACCATGGATGAAGACAGAAGGAACTGGCGTGCTAGAGCATAGATAGATATATGGACACAGAGATAAGAATCAGAGAAGAGTGGGCAGGAAGAACATTTTAGGTATATATGACTTAATAGGAAGAGAACAACGGAGATGGGAAGGTTTGTTTTATGTCAGGATTTGCTTTCACTGAAGGATTTGGAGCAGGAAAAAGATGACATGATTCAACTTAAATTTATTTATTTTATTTTTTAAAATAATATCTTTTAGCACTATGATTACAAACACGTTTGTAGTTGGGTTTCAGTCATAAAAAAAGAAGACCCCCTTCACCAGTGCAACATTCTCACCACCAATGCTCTCCATCTCCCTCCTCCCCCACCCCCTGCCTGTATTCAAGGCAGGCATTCTACTTCTCTCACTCATTAACAGTGTGATGATACCAACTTACATTTAAAAGGTGCATGTCCATCCCCTCATAGATAATAGTGCAAATCACAATGTCAGAAAAGAGAGAGAAAAGGTAAGAGAGAAAGAGAGAAGCAGAATGCCTGTCCCAAAGACAGGCAGAGGTGGGAAGTGGGAGGGAAATGGAAGACACTGGTGGCAGAAAAGTTGCTCTGGTGAAGGGTGGTGTACATTCTATGACTGAACCCTAACTATGAACATTTCTGTGATCACAGTGCTTAAATAAAGAAATTTTTATTTAAAAAAATTAATTAAAAGTGCCTGTGAAGCAGATGGGTGGATTTTTAAAAAGTTGGGGTTTATATACATAATGGGAAACTGTTTAGTAATATAAAAAGATGAAAATTTGCCTGTTGCTGCAACATGGATGAACTGGAGAATCTCATACTAAGTCAAGTTAGAAGAAGAAAGACAAATACCAGATGATGTCATTCATATGTAGAATATAGAGAAATAAGGCAAAGAAGAGATTAGGATCAATGAAAAACCCTGGACTATGACAATAGGACTGAGGCTACCAAAGTAGGGAAAAGTAAGAGGAAAAGGAACTAAGGACATTGGAGAGGGCTATTGGCATTACTGTGGTAGGTATGTGGCACAGTGATATTTTACAGATGAAAAGATGGCCGCTCTTGTCAGCCATTTTGCCTCCATAAAAACAAAATATAACAAGTAAATAATACATACAGACATACATACATACATACATACATACATACATACATACATACATACATACATACATACATAAAAGCTTATCTAGGGTCGACAGCGATAGAATAGTGAGTAGGTGTGATCCCCAAGTAGAGTTGGGTATGGCCCAAAAAACAAAAATTAGGAAAAGTACATCTTGTTCCTGTGCTGAGAACCAATTCTACGGTTATAAATTGAAAGTAGGATTGTCCCGAAGGGAAACAGAGTTGTGATTTTGGAGGGATTTTTGAGCCCAGCCAGCACAATCTCTTGATGGGTCCTTCATAAATGGACAGAAGGAAACATTGAGAATGATTCCACAATCTCTTGCATTTCTGCTGTGTGTCTGTGTGTGTGTGTGTGTGAGAGAGAGAGAGAGAGAGAGAGAGAGAGAGAGAGAGAGAGAGAAAGAGAGAGAGAGAGAGAGAGAGAGAGAGAGAGAGAGTTTGGAGAGGGGATCAAACCTGGTGGTGCACAGAGCTTACTCCTGACTCTGCATTTAGGGATCACTCCTGGGGGGTCAGAGGACCATATAGAAGCTGGCTATTAAACCCCAGTTGCCTGCCCTGCCCACTATACTATGGATCCAGACTGAATGTCTTGAATTTCTGATATGGGTCTTCCAATGATATGCAACACCATTGGGAAAAACATAATCATGGCTTTTCTTGGAGCTGCCTAAGGGAGCTAAATTACCCTCTTACAGAGAGACCAAATGGCAGGTAAAGCGATGCTCTCAGGAAAAACAAAGATTCTGGACCAGAGACAGGGTTCAAATCCCTAAAAGAAACTTCGGAGCTAACAGCCAGGGAAAGCAACATACCCCTCAAGTTTTTATTTCTATATCAGTGAGAAGCAAGCAGTTATGCCTTTTCCCAGGAGCTGAAACAAAGACCAATGACATCAAAACCCAGCCGGTTCTGCCATCAATGCAGCCTCTTCCACCTTGCTGTCTCTCCTGGAAAAAGTCCCTATTCCCCATCTGAAACAGGGGAGCTGAGAAAGGAAGCCAGGCCAGACTAGCATGGCCCCCTGCCAGGAAATGTGCCCTAAGCAGACTACTGATTTGATCCCAGCTGCTCAGGCGCCCCTCTAAGCTGGCCCCATTTCCGGAATTGGCTGGGGACCCCTCAAAGGAGCAGCAATCTGGGGAGAATGAGAGGATAGCAGGAACTAGGCTTTGAAGCCCACCATGCTGCTGTGCTGCTCCTCCTCCCTGCTCGGGTTGTTCCCCAAAGAGGAAGATACAAAGAGAATCTGCAATGAGCAAATGAGGGACAGCCCAGAGCCAGGATTTATATCAACAGCTTAATTCTCTGCTTTCTTGTCAGCCTGATGTCTGGCAGCAAGGATAATTTGAAACGAAGAATGTTTTTCAAGAAGGAGCAAGAGTCCTTCATCTGAAACTAATTTGTTGTCCAAAATTGTACCGGATAAGTTGTTTGGAGAAGCCGCGGATTAAGTTGTGCATAAAAATACAGCCAAATCTTCATTATCCACACTCATGGATAATCCGAAAACCAACAAACACCTCAAATGATTTCTGTTTGGTTGCATAACTGCGGGATGGTTTTCCCTCTGTAGTTTTCAGTTTTTGCTTTTAATTGTCTTCAGAGTCTCATTAGAAAGCGAAGGGTTCTATAACCTTCTGTTCATTGCCAAACAACCAAGCTTTCGGCACCATGACTACAAAACAGAAGTTGTCTGCATGGGGTTTAAAAATAAAAATTCAATTTCAATGCACTACAAAGGAAAAAAAAAATAAACAGAAGTGAAAAAGAAGGGAAAATTGAGGTTTTTTTTCCTCTCTACCCACAGACCAAAGAGTTGATTAAGAGTGTTGGTCTTGTCTTGTTTTGTTTTGTTGCCTTATTCTTCTTTTTGCCCTTTCTTATTCTGAATGGATATTTATGACACCTAGACGGACTCCTCCTAGTTTTTCTCTTTTTTGTTTGCCTTTTTTTTCCTTTTCTTCTCCCATAGCTTTTTTTATATCTCCAATAGAGCCACATTACTGAAATCGCCTTGATCAGCCTCATAATTTGAGGGGGAAAAATGGATGGTACCAAGACCAGACAATCAGTCGTATGTTCATTTGGTGGAAATAAAAAATGATCAGACTTGGGCCTGGAGAGATAGCACAGCGGTGTTTGCCTTGCAAGCAGCCAATCCAGGACCAAAGGTGGTTGGTTCGAATCCCGGTGTCCCATTTGGTCCCCGTGCCTGCCAGCAGCTATTTCTGAGCATACAGCCAGGAGTAACCCCTGAGCAATGCCAGGTGTGGCCCAAAAACAAAACAAAACAAAACAAAAATTCAGACTTGAATACCAAGTCCAAAGTCAACGACAATAGAATGGATACCCAATCTACAACAAGCTGTACAAGGGGAGGAACAGTTGCACTAGTATTACAGGGGGTAAAGGAGGGAGATGTGGGACCCATGCTGGAAAAGAAAGGACAACACTGGTAGTGGGAATGCCCCTCGTTCATTATCACTGTGTGCCTTAAATATTACTGTGAAAGATTTGTGATTCACTTTGACCACAATAAAAACTAAAAGAAAAACAAAAAAAGAGTATTAGACCTGTAGTCATATTGCTCTAATTCAAATCCTGCCTCTCCTCTGCTCAGGTGATTTAGATCACTCAATTTAACCTCTCTCTCATTTAGCTGGTTTTCTCCCCAGGAAAAGAAGGGGTAATAGCAGTAGCAATGTTGCTATAAGGAGTTTTGTTATAGGCTGTTATGAGGATTCATTATACTTTTCTCGGTTGTGTTTTTAGCTCTGGGCATGGCCCACAGGAAGCTTCCAAGGGCTATAAATTTCTGGCAGTCTCTATGCGTATTAATTGCCATCTCAGCAAGCTAGGCTGCAGTAGATATTCTGCCATGATACTTAGAGGCATTTTGTGCAATTCACTGAAGGGCCCCCAAGGCCCCCCAAAAGAGGAGTAAGCCAGGTTTTAAAGGAGCGAGAACCCAGGACAGCTGTCAGCTCCTGTGTGCTGAGCAAACAGGCCCCCAGTCCAAGTCTAATTATCCTGTCTAATGGGGGGAAAGTGATTATGATTCATAGAAAATTAGCCATCAGCAGCTGGGCAAGGGAAAGCAAACAGTCACCCGGGCAATAACGCACACTCCAGGTCAGGAAAAAGGCCCAGGTGGGCTGGGACACAGAAGCAGGAGCCAGGAACTCTGAGCCTGAAGCTATCATTTGGGAAAGGAGGTCATAAGACCTTTGGCCCAATGCATTGGCAAGGAAGGGACTGGATGGAAATAAGAAATCTGATCCCAGGAGAGCAAATTTTCAGCTGGACTTCATCTCAGCCACCTCTCCACCTCTGAGTATCTACAAACAGATCCAGTAATCCAAAACACTCAATCGGGTCAAGGTGAGGTTTCAAGGTAAAACTCTGGAGTTAGGCAACCTAAATTTTAGGTCTGGCCCTGCCAGGAACTTAATAATAGAAGCAATAGGAATAGCAGTGGCAGTGGCAGTGATGGAAGTAACTGTGATAGACACAGTAACACTTTTCTGACCAGAACCTGTGCTGAACTCTTTACATGATGAGCTCATTCAGTCTCTGACAAGCATTTCAAAGGTGTTCTTGGTGTTTACATTTTTTTTTAAATTTAGGTGTTTACATTTTACAGGGAAAGAAAAGAGAAAGAAAGAAAGAAAGAAAGAAAGAAAGAAAGAAAGAAAGAAAGAAAGAAGGAAGGAAGGAAGGAAGGAAGGAAGGAAGGAAGGAAGGAAGGAAGGAAGGAAGGAAGGAAGGAAGGAAGGAAGGAAGGAAGGAAGGAAGGAAGGAAGGAAGGAAGGAAGGAAGGAAGGAAGGAAGGAAGGAAGGAAGGAAGGAAGAAGAAGAAGAAAGGAAAGAAAGAAAGAAGAGAAAGAAAGAAAGAAAGAAAGAAAGAAAGAAAGAAAGAAAGAAAGAAAGAAAGAAAGAAAGAAAGAAAGAAAGAAAGAAAGAAAGAAAGAAAGAAAGAAAGAAAGAAAGAAAGAAAGAAAGAAAAAGACAGCTGGGGAGGAAGGAAAGAAGGAAAAACCACCATTGGAAGTGAGTGCTGCCACCTCCAGTATCCTGTCCAATGGGTTGGACACAATTATATGGAAGTAGAGAAAGGAATGGGACAAGAAAAGAGGCAACGGGAAAGATAAGAGATAACTTTTCCTTTCAACCTTTCTACAGCCAAGACTTGGAAATGTCTCAGGGTGCCTTCCTAACCCTTGACCTCTTGCCACTCCCAGGCCCAGAAGGCAAGAGGCCCTCCAGTCAGTCCATAGTGCTAGAGTAGCACCCCCAAAGCTTGCAACCTCTACCCAGTGATGCAACTTCTCTCTGTCTCAGTGACCTGGCTATTGCCTCAGGCCTGGAGCCCACTGGGAGCTGCTCAACACTTCAGGAAAAGAAGAACATTAGGACACTGCTTTGCAGAGGTCTTCTGTCTCCTCTACCTCCTTCCTCATCCCTCACTCCCCTCAGCAATATATTCTAAGGTGGGGAAGAAGGATAGGATCAAGTTGCAGTGCCTCAGGGAGCTGAAACTATTACTATCCAAGAGGTGGCACAAACAGAGATTGTGATGCCCCACCTAAAGCCATCCCAGAGAAGGTTGGAGCTCTAGCCTTGTAAGGGGCCAACTCATGTTCTGTCTCTGGCAACCCATACTTTTCCCTGAGCACTGGTAGGGATTTGATCCCTAAGCATGGAGCCAGGAGTAAGGCCTGAGCTCCACCTAGTATGACCCAAATAGCCAAAAAAATAAATAAAATAAAATAAAATTTAATCAAAGATAATCAGTTTATAAGGAACTTCCCTTGGGCACCTGTCAAGACTTTGCAGAGGCTTTCAGCCCTCAGCACAAGTGTCTCAGGGTTTCAGCTCTTGGGGCTCAAGTGTCCCCCAACCCCTGGTTTCATCATAATAAAATCTCCACCTCCAAGAGGGGCAGAGAAGCCATTTTCTGAACACACGTGTGACATGGATCACATGGGCACAGATCTCAGATTGCCACATATGCTCTGATATTCTCCTTCCCAGACCTCTTCATCTGATAAGAGACTCCATGACACTCTATTCCAGAATCAGCTTGGGTCTTGTCCCTCTAAGATTCTTGGTGCTGCCCTTCTTTTTTTGTTTGTTTGTTTGTTTGTTTGTTTCATCAATATCTTTTTTTTACATTTTTTTATTTAAACACCTTGATTACATACATGATTGTGTTTGGGTTTCAGTCATGTAAAGAACACCACCCATCACCAGTGCAACATTCCCATCACCAATGTCCCAAATCTCCCTCCTCCCCACCCGACCCCTGCCTGCACTCTAGACAGGCTTTCCATTTCCCTCATACATTCTCATTATTAGGACAGTTCAAAATGTAGTTATTTCCCTAACTAAACTCATCACTCTTTGTGGTGAGCTTCCTGAGGTGAGCTGGAACTTCCAGCTCTTTTCTCTTTTGTGTCTGAAAATTATTATTGCAAGAATGTCTTTCATTTTTCTTAAAAACCCATAGATGAGTGAGACCATTCTGCATCTCTCTCTCTCTCTCTAACTTATTTCACTCAGCATAATAGATCCCATGTACATCCATCTATAGGAAAATTTCATGACTTCATCTCTCCTGACAGCTGCATAATATTCCATTGTGTATATGTACCAGTTTCTTTAGCCATTCGTCTGTTGAAGGGCATCTTGGTTGTTTCCAGAGTCTTGCTATGGTAAATAGTGCTGCAATGAATAAAGGTGTAAGGAAGATATTTTTGTATTGTATTTTTGTGTTCCTAGGGTATATTCCTAGGAGTGGTATAGCTGGGTCGTATGGGAGCTCGATTTCCAGTTTTTGGAGGAATCTCCATATCGCTTTCCATAAAGGTTGAACTAGACGGCATTCCCACCAGCAGTGGATAAGAGTTCCTTTCTCTCCACATCCCCGCCAGCACTGTTTATTCCAAGCAAGTGAAAGCAGAGATAAACAGATGGGTGCTGCCCTTCTTAAGGAGCACATGTGCCTTTGGAGAAGACTCCCTTGAATCGTTCCAGGCCAGAGTGGGGGCAGAAAGAGAGTTGTATGGGCATGGGAACACTTGGCACTTAGGGGGACTTTGAGAGCCCTCTATGCTAGACTTAATGACTCTATTCCCCTCACTGTCCCTTCCAGTCCTCAACTGCAGAGTTGCCCCACTTTGACAAGCATGTTTTTTAAGTCTATGCACAGTCTTTAGCCATTCCTCTGTCACTCCACTTCCCACTTCCTTCTGCTCCACACCACCAGGTTGCAACTTTCTATCACAAAGCAGAGGTCAGAGGGTTATAGAAACGTGAGAAAAAGTATAGAATACATTGTTCAATCCCATATTCTTAGGATTAAGAGCAGAGGCTAGGGGTGAGGAAAAGGTAGGCGTTCTAGTCATGTGGCCATGAGTTGCTGTACTCTGTTTGGGCCCCAGGACCCCTAAATTCCTGTTCGCTGATACTTTCTTCCAGAGGAAGATGATTAAGATCCTGGTACCTGGACAGTGAACAGTGCCCAGGGCCTTTGGTTGCAAGAGCTACTGGCAGGATTTCTCATCTCCCTGCTTGCTTTCCTTCTGTCCAATAACAGGGAAATGGGTTGAAAAGTAACTGAAGAAACTCATTGATACTAGGATCCAGTCATTTCTACTCTGCTTCCCCTGATATAAAGGAACATTCTGAGACTCAAGAGTAGCTCAGAAAGTGGACTTTGTAGCCCATGGAGAACTTCAGCCCAAAGAAAACAGGTCAAGTGTAATTAGCCACAGCTCCCAGGGGCTGCTTTCCCACCAGGCCCTCCCCAGCTCCCAGTTCCCTGGTCTTGACTCTCACCGCCCTCTAAAATCTCTGAGTGAAGAATTTCCCTCATCAGAGAGTAATTGCCTGGGCGCCCCTCATTTCTAATCAACAAGCCAAGGTATTAGTTCCTGGGAGTATGATTGATTTCCAGGGACTTGAAACTTAATTACATTTTTGCAAAGTCTGTTTGGAATCCTCAGAGAAGCAAGACACTTTCTGTTCTTGAACTTACCATGGAGGAGGGATTCCGGCATGGCAAATACTCCATTCATCCTTCATTGAACTGAGGAAGGGAAATTTGGCATCTGTCTGCCTGGAGCTTTCCTTCCTTGGAATTCCCATCCCCTACAAGGGACCAGAGACGATTGGTTTTTCAAGTGGAGGACATCCTGGGGACCTGTCTACATGAGCAACCACCCTGTGAGACTCAGGAGAGTTTAAGTCTAACCAGAAGTTGAGGTATCCCTTTCAACTGCAGACCCCAACCACCCACCTTAGTTAAATCTAGCTGTGTCCAGCCTATGGCTTCAATCTCAACCTCAAGTTGGCATTTATTGTAATTATTTTTATTAGTATTTAAATCACAATACTGTATTACTTTTTATTACTCTGAACAGAATCATTCTTTCTTTATAAATTTTACTTATTGACTAGCATATGCCAGACACTTTGAGGTACTTTAAACCTATCAGCTCACCCCATGCTCATAAAAGCCTTCAGGCTACCCTGCCTTCTTCAAACCTGATGCCTAGAATACTGCTTTGATTTTTATAAACTCCTGATATCATCATAAAGCAAAAGGATCATTTTTCTATAAGCGCAAAATTACATCCAAATCAAAAAGCTTGAAAGAGTCGATGTCCTTCTGGTGCAAGTCGATGGGCCTTCAGTTCAGGCCCAGATTGGTTATTCTACATTTCACATCAATGATGGAAATCTCAGGGATGAGTTTAGTAAAGCTCCCTGAGACGACTGAGGGGATCAGAGAGTATGACAGAGAAATAGGTGCCAGAAGAAACAACACAGATCATGAAGATACAGTACATAGACACAACAGACTACTACATAGATGTAAGGAATGCAATCATGCAACATGCTGCAACATGGATGGAACTGGAAGATATTGTGTTAGATGAAGTAAGCCAGAAGAAAAAGGATAAATACAGAGTGATATCACTTATATGTGGTATTTATAATAACTGCATGAAAGATGCAATTGTTTAAATGGGACTTGTCTAGAATACTTTTACCCCCAGAGTGTAACAAGGAGAAAGAAAGAAAGAAAGTGGAGGAGGAAAAACACAAATATGAAATAATGGGAGATAGAGGCCAAGAGGTTTCAGGTACATTTGGTGATATCAGATAGGACAAAATATACAAGCCAGAGTCAACAACAATGAAATTATGAGACCCAAATTGTAACCATTAGAACTTAAAAATGGGCCAGTTATGTTGACAGACTGAGGAGCAGTGGTGATGGTAGGGAACGCGTTCTGGGAACATTGGTGGAAGGGTGGAATTGGCCCTGAAACCTTGTATGTCTTAAACTCAATTATGAAAAACTTTGCAAATCACAATTGTTTTAATAAAAATAAATTTTTTTAAGAAAAAGAGGGGGCCCGAGCGATAGCACAGCAGTAAGATGTTTGTCTTGCACGTGGCCAACACAGGACGGACCCCATTTCGAATTCTGGCATCTCATATGGTCCCCCCAAGCCTGCCTGGAGCAACTTCTGAGCACAGAGCCAGGAGTAATTCCTGAGCACTGCCGAGTGTGACCCAAAAATCAAAAGAAAAGAAAAAGAAACAACACAGAAAATAGAAAAGTATTACAGTGAGTAAAATGTTTGACTTACGTGCAGCCAACCAGTTTGATCCCCAGCACCCTATATGGTCCCCCAAGCACCACCAGGAGTCATTCCTAAATGCAGAGCCAGGAATAACTTCTGAGCACTGCTAAGGAAAATAACTTAATGTCAACCGCATGCTGGGGTGGGGTGCCAAGAATAATGATATTTGGAGGCATTGTCTGTCTGCTAAGCCCACACTAATTGCAATTCTCTTCAGACCAACTTCCTTCAAGTCCCACCTCTCACAATAACTTTTCCTTTACCAATGCTGACGTCAGGCCTGAGCCACCTGCCCTGGGATCTAGTCCAGGATCTGTCCAGGGATGTGGGGTCACCCTGCTGGCCCAGGAGAAGGAATCTGGAGCAGTGATTTTGCTTTTGTTTTTAACTTTACTTATTTATTAATTGGTTGCTTGATTGGTTTTGGGACCACACCTAGCAGCGCTAAGAGGGTTCTCCTAACTCTGTACTCAGAAATCACCACTGGCAGGCTGAGGGACTATATGGGATGTTAGTAATCCAACCGGGTCCCTCCCAGGTCAGCCGCATGCAAGACAAATACCTCACCGCTGTGCTATCTCTCCAGCCTCCTGGAGTAGAGATTTTTCAAACTCTTTATCCCTGCAGACTCTGAAGACAAGGAAACCGCTCACGGCTACTGAGGCAGATTTTTTACAGCATTATTGATAATAAAAAATTTTCCCAATCTATGTTTATAATAGTCCCACTACCTGAGCCAGATGTATCCCATGTTAAGTATAAACAGTCTTCTTGCTGACCTAAAAATTTTTTAGCAAACCAACAGCAGTACTAAAACCAGAGGTCTAGAGCAGCCCAAATCAAACAAATGGTCTAAGCAAGAACCTTCTCCTCTCCACTGCAATCCTCCCTCCTTTGCGCCTGGATTTTTGACTTCTAAATTATCAGACTAAAGGGGAGAAAGCTCACTGCAGGATTCTCACTTAAAGATAACGTTGTTCACTCTGGGTGAGTTTTAGTGACAGTTCAAATTTGAAAACTTCCTAGGGCCTCTGGGTCTGGCTTAGATCCGCCCAAATTTTGAGAATTAGAAGCTTTCCCATATTTTAGGAAGTAAACGTGCCTGCCTAGTTCTGGTATGATATAGACCAGGGTTTTTTTAACTTTTCTTCACTCTCAATCCAATTTTACTGGAGAAACTCTTATGTATCTAAAATAGATCTACAAAATAAATAGCCGCTGACAATATACCATGAGTTCATCTTGAAACAAGTTTTCCATGACCTCTTACTAAGTTGTGTGACCTAAGAAAATAGATAATTCATAGTTTAAGAGATTAGTGCAAAGGTCAACAAATAGGTTCCTACACATTTGTACAATGTCCAAGCCAGGGAGAGAGACTGAATCATAAAAAGACAGCATGTAAGTGTGGCTGAGCCTTGCATATGGCGGTGACCATGGATGTTGTCCTGTGAGCTGGCTAGTCTATGACACACACACACACACACACACACACACACACACACTTCCATTGCCAATGTGTATGCAGCCTCATCCCTGACATTTTTTTGTGTTAGTTTTTGGGTCACACCCAGCAGCACTCAGGGGTTACTCCTGGCTTTAGGCTCAAAAATCACTCCTGGCAGGCTCGGGGGACCATATGGGATGCCAGGTTTCTAACCACCGACCTTCTGCGTGCAAGTCAAATGCCTTACCTCCATGCTATCTTTCCGGCCCCCCCTAAACACATTCTTTAAAGAATTTTTTGTTTCTGTTTTGGGGTCACACCCGGCAATGCTCTGGGGTTACTCCTGGCTCTGCACTCAGAATCACCCCAGGCAGGCTCAGGGGACCATATGGGATGCTGGGAATCAAACTCAGATCCATCCAGGGTTTGCTATGTGCAAGGCAAATGCCCTACCACTGTACTATCACTTCAGCCCCTTTCCCTGACAATTCTGTCCTTAGACAATCCCAGAAGATAGGGAAGACTGCTCCCATCCTTGCAAAGATCTAGCTCCTCCTAAATCCTTTCTGGGGAACCTTGTCATATCTCTTGACCCTGGCTCACCCCTGGATCAAAGTGTCAATCAGGGATACATAGACTCACCTACTTCTGGGAACCATAGGAGAGGTTCAAGGGCTTGGATGAAACAATCACAGGCATTTCTATTTTTTGGGGGGGGGGTCACACCCAGCAGTTCTCAGGGGTTACTCCTGGCTCCATGCTCAGAAATCGCTCCTGGCAGGCTCAGGGAACCATATGGAGGCTGGATTTTAAACCACCGTCCTACCACCATGCTATCTCTCCGTCCCCAATCACAGGCATTCTTAAAGACATTAGCTATTTGGAAGCTATTAAGGCTTGGCTGGAATAAAAGAGAAGAGGAAGGCACAGCTGGGAACTAGGGAAGGTACAGAAAATTCTACATCGACAATATTCCCAAACCTTTACTTGAAGACAAGTAGAATGCCTTGGTTTCCTCCCCTACATTTCATACAAGTCACTTTTCCAGCTACATGTATGTGAGGCATATAGAGGTCTTTGTAATAGTTCTCCTTTGTATCTGTTCTCATTCTGCTTTATCCCCCTTCCTTGGGGAGAAGGGTAAGGCTAGGAGCTAAATAAATGGAAGGCAGGTAGCTGAGAGAGCAGCTTTTTTCCTGCAGGCTTGTGGTCTCCTTGAGTGGAGCAGCTGGCTTGTTGGTGCACTGCTTGAGGATGAATTCTTGCCTCTTATTACCCTTATAATGTGGATTATTTACTGCAGACTAATATAACTGGAACAGCTTCCCCTATCCTTACTGGATAGGAGATATGGAGTTTCCCTTTCCCTTTTGAGAATTGTGAAATAACCAAACCCTAATTCCACTTCAAGGGAACCAAACACTTCACGTGTAAAGGAGTCCATTCATTAGATGACCTTAAAAAGCCCACCAGCCATCAAATCCCATCATGCCAGACCACAGTGAAATGCCTAGTTTTTTCTTCTCTGCAGCTACTCTCTGCTCCAACACCCTTGGAAGAGGAACAAATAGCAGAAGGCTTGCCACACACAAGAGGCAACACAGGAAAGAACCCAGAAACTTGCATGGAAGTTTCTTGAAGTCCCTCCTCATGGACCAAGAGCTAGTACCTAGATGCAGTGCAAATCCCCTAGAGAAATATGTGTGTGGCAGCACAGGCCAAGATCTAAGTGAAAGGAATTTATAACCTTAGGAGCAAAATGGACTGGTAGGATGATAGTGTTGGGTTACCTCCAAAAAAACCCTTGAGGGAGGCCCCAGCATGTTGGTGCTATGCAGGAAGACAGTTGATGCTCCTTCTTTCTTTCTGCAACCCTGTCCTTCTTGTGTTGGCTTCCTCTTTCCAAATCAACAGAGCAGGGGCTGGAGCAATAGCACAGTGATAGGGCTTTTGCCTTGCATGCAGCCAATCCGGGACAGACCGAGTTCGATTCCTAGCGTCCCATATGGTCCCCGAGCTTGCCAGGCTCGATTTCTGATCACAGAGCTCTGTGGGTGTGGCCCAAAAAAACAAACATAAACAGCAACAACATGTTCTAATAGTAGTCATTGCTCCCTGCCCTCACCTCAAGCTGAATAGGGTTTAAAAAAACAAAAATACAATTTCAATACACTACAAAAGAAAAAAAAATCAGAAGTGAAAAAGAAGGAAATTTGGGGGGTTGTTCTTTCAAGCCACAGACCAGGGAGTTGATTAAGAATGTTAAACCCTGAAACCCAACCACAATCATGTTTGTAATCAAGGTGTTTAAATAAAGATATTAATTAAAATAAAAAAGAACGTTAAACCCTGAAGTCATAGTGCTCAAGTTCAAATCCTGCTTCCTCTACACGTTCCTCCCTGTAGGAGACCGGCTTGCTCCTCTTTTGCCCTTGAGCAGAGTCCTTCTGTCTCTACTCTAGACTTCTTCCTCCTCCCAACTCTTTCTCCCTGCAGCTGGAAGTAGTAGGAGACAAGCAGAGCAAAGGAGAAAAGCAGTGGGCTGAGGTGAAACAGCTGGAGGCTTGCTTGGGCTGAAGCTGTCCTTCATCCCAAGAGTGTCTAAGAACCAGAGGAGGGGACAGCCTAGCCAACAGCTGAAGGCAGAATAAGTAAGAGGCAGTGAGCAGCAGAAAATTCACCCTCGTAAATCTTCTCACGGGGTGTCAGTTAGGGACCAGGCACATTCTCCACTCCCATACTCATGTAATCCTTCAGAAGCACACCAAAAACAGCCTGTAGGCAGGAATTCAATTCACTAACAGGTGAGAAATTTAACTTGCAGATAAAATTAAGTAATGTGCCTGAAGCCACAAAAACCAACGAGGAGTGAGGATTCCCAGAAAACCCTTGGGTCCCTAAGATGCCCATTGCTTCCCTGTTGAGCATCCCTCTCACCAAAGGAGAGAAAGAAGGGTTGTAAAAGACTCCCAGAAAGTCTGTGTGTTCCACCTCATCTTATCCCTGAAGATTATAACAGGTCTTCACAGTTCTGGATCTGGTTCTAAGCTGAGACCAGCTGAGACTTATATATATATATATATATATATATATATATATATATATATATATATATATATATATATATATATATATATATATATATCTTTATTTAAATATATTTTTATATATCATTATTTAAACACCTTGATTACAAATATGATTGTAGTTGGGTTTCAGTCAAGAACACCCCCCTTCACCAGTGCAACATTCCCATCACCAATGTCCCAAATCTCCCTTCTCCCCACCCCACCCCCGCTTGTACTCGAGACAGGCTTTCTACTTCCCTCATTCATTTACATTTTCATGATAGTTCTCAGTGTAGTTATTTCTCTAACTGCACTCATCACTCTGTGGTGAGCTTCATGTCGTGAGCTGGACCTCCCAGCCCTCTTCTCTTTTGTCTTTGAGAATTATTGCAAAAATGTCTTATTTTTCTTAAAACCCATAGATGAGTGAGACTATTCTGCATCTATCTCTCTCCCTCTGGCTTATTTCACTCAGCATAATAGATTCCATGTACATCCATGTATACCACCTGAGATTTGTTCTGGCTCTGTTCTTACCTACCCCACCTATTCTAAGATCTAAGGCTGGATCCACCTAGACTTTGGGTTCTGCTTCCTAACTTTCTCCTACTAGGAAATTTTTTCAGTCCTGCCTCATTTTACCTATCTGTTTAGGGTCAGCAATTATGAGCCTATCTAGTCTACTGAAGTGTTTGAAAAACTATAAAAGAAAGAGAAGAAAATAGAAATGATGGACATACTCAAAAGGGCAAACTGTCAGTTGTTGTTAATAATAATGTTTTACATGACAACAGAAAGTTCCTGTCTAAACCCATGTCCTCACTAGTCATAGAAGCCATGGCATGACTTGACTCTGAATAAGTTCTAGGTCTTGAAAGGAGGGGCAGGTGTCCTGAAAGAGGACCCTGCAATGGATCAAGACCTCAAAGATCTGAGTAGAACTGATGCAGGGCAGAGGAGGTCTCTTACTTGGCAGAGGATAAAATAAAAAAACAAAATTCAGAACAGCAAAGAAGAAAAGATGGTTATTTTTTTGCTCAAGAAACTCACACAAATGATCAAGGTAAAGCTGTCTGAGCAGTTGAAAACAGAACAGAGATCAGCCTCATCATGTGGGGTGAGACTGGTCTGAGAAAGCACATTTATAAAACATCAAAAGGAAAGTTTGAGCAGCTGCTCACAGAACCTCAGCTTCAATTCCTTAAAGAGGAGTTTTCCCCCAAAGGAACACTTCCAAGACTTGATGCACCAGAAATCCAGGGTGAGAGAATTCATCTGGTCAACAGCCCCAGGCATCTCTCCTTCACCACCCAAGGGGTGGGTAGAGCAGACTAAGTCCTAAAAATATAGATCCTAAAGGTTCTTTACCCTTCTCTTGCTTTGCTCTTTACTGTAGTGAAGACTGGAAACTGACCCCCTCCTGGTTACATCAACTAGGTTTCTTGGAGCGTTCAGAAGTAGAGGGCAAGGGTAAGGAAAAGCCAGAGACCTTATCCCCCTTTCTCTGCTACAGTGCTACTGCAGCAGCTGTGTGTTTTCTTTAGTTCCAGCTCCCACAAAACATATCCACTCTAGTTCAAGTTCCCAGTGAACACATAAATCCTTGTTCAAGTTCCCACTGAAACATGTCCACCCTGGATCAAGTTACCACTGCATATAACTAGCCTGGTTCAAGTTCCCATGAAAAGCACCCATCATGATTCAAGTTCCCACTGAATATGTCCATTCTAGTTCAAGTTCCCCCTGAACACATCCACCTTGTTCAAATTTCTAGAATCCTGGTTCACATTCCTATAGAATGCATCCATCCTGGTTCAACTTCCCACTAAATACAACCATTTTATTTCAAGTTCCCAGAGAATGCATCTAGCATGGCCCCACTTCCACCAAACACAACACCTTGATTCAACTTCCCATTGGCTATATCAATTGTGTTTTCCCTGACCATACACTCTGATGGTAGCTTCTACCAAAAATACACTCTGGTTCAAATACCTTGAGACACCAATCCCTGGCTTCTGGTAGCATCTTACTTACTGGTATCTCCAAGCTTTGTTAAGTTCTGTGTTGCCACACAATCTCTATCTGTTTGGCTTTTCAAATATTCCCTCATCTGTTACATATACTAACTGTCCTCCATTTTAAAATACAACTTATGTTTTTGGGACCCTTGGTTAATACAGAGACTGAGAATTATTCATTGTTGGATCTTGCATAGCAAACTGACAGTGAGTTACTGAGTGATATCTTTTGTTAGATAGATAGAGGGGCATATAGTTATGGAGCTGGGGTGGTCTGATTAAGTAAGGGAACAGATGAATAGATTTTTATGACTTAGTGAGGATGATTTCATGATGTGTAAAGGAGATAATTCCTTCCAAGAGACTTCATAAGAATGCCCAGGGATTTAGAATTTCTGTTATGTTTCAAGTCAGACCAAACCTCTTGCTTAGGGAGTTGGAGATACATTATAAAGCAAAATCCAAATCTAGAAAAGCAAAATAGAAACAGAAAGAAGTTTTTTAGGTGTTGGACTCTATCAATTTTAGTCCTTATTATAGCAAAATTGAATCACCCCTTCCTTTTCTTTCTGGGCCTCTCCTTCTATTTGCAGAGGCCAAGCAGGGAGGGTTATATTAATGGTAAATTGCTCTAGTTTGACAAGCATTTCCATTACATTTATTATGCCCAAGTCTCTGTAAAGTGAAGAAGAGATAATGGAAAGAGCCTCATCACCATTGATTCTTCGTTCATGTACACTTGAAGAAGTTGCCAAATGGCTGCAATTCTGGCATGGAAAGATTGGCCCAGACAACTATAGACTGTGGGGTTCTTAGTTTTCAGCAATTACATTCTCAGAATCTTACTTCCTTCTCATAAGTATATTGCCTTGAATAATTAACAGTTCAGAAATCCAGTCTTTCCACAACCACTTTGTTCCTACTTTTGATGAGCAGGGTCATTACCAAGAGATGATCAATAAAAGGGAGATTTCCATCTCTGCAGTGATAGGAGAGTACTGAGCCACCATGGTACTGACTCTCAGACATAGCTCTAAAGGAGACTCAACACCTTTTAAGAGTCTGATTCTTGGTTGTTTCCAGAGTCTTGCTATGGTAAATAGTGCTGCAATGAATATAGGTGTAAGGAAGGGGTTTTTGTATTGTATTTTTGTGTTCCTAGGGTATATTCCTAGGAGTGGTATAGCTGGATCGTATGGGAGCTCAACCAAGATGCCCTTCAACAGACGAATGGCTAAAGAAACTGTGGTACATATACACAATGGAATATTATGCAGCTGTCAGGAGAGATGAAGTCATGAAATTTTCCTATACATGGATGTACACGGAATCTATTATGCTGAGTGAAATAAGTCAGAGAGAGAGAGAAAAACGCAGAATGGTCTCACACATTTATGGGTTTTAAGAAAAATGAAAGACATTCTTGCAATAATAACTTTCAGACACAAAAGAGAAAAGAGCTGGAAGTTCCAGCTCACCTCAGGAAGCTCATCACAAAGAGTGATGAGTTTAGTTGGATAAATAACTACATTTTGAACTGTCCTAATAATGAGAATGTATGAGGGAAATTGAGAACCTGTTTAGAGTACAGGCGGGGGTCGGGTGGGGAGGAGGGAGAGACTTGGGACATTGGTGATGGGAATGTTGCACTGGTGATGGGTGGTGTTAAAAAAAAAAAGAAAAAGTATAAAAGATGCACTACAATTTAGGATTAACTG
This sequence comes from Suncus etruscus, assembly GCF_024139225.1. Classification (NCBI taxonomy): domain Eukaryota; kingdom Metazoa; phylum Chordata; class Mammalia; order Eulipotyphla; family Soricidae; genus Suncus; species Suncus etruscus. The sequence goes on along the minus strand of NC_064866.1, from coordinate 12,022,270 downwards.
GAAAAAAAAAGAAATTGTAAAAAAAAAAGAGTCTGATTCTTTTACTCTCTCATCTTCCCCTTAAAATTGTGTGTACCCTGAAAAGATGGTTATGAAAGAAAATTAAAAAAAAAAAACAAGACTCGCATACATGTCATTAGTTTTGCAATCTGCCTATTGTCCATGAAATGAAACCTAGCTGTTTTTAAATTCAATCTGGATTACTGAATCTTATCAAAGGGATCCACCCACTAAAAACTCGAAGTTGAATGGGTCACTTGAAGAGAAAGAAAGCAACCAAGATCCATGTATAGCCTTAAGTTACCACTGACAAATCTAGATGAATGAATTACCAAAGCACATCTTTTGGTTCCTTTATCATTTGGTACTCCCCCCCAAAAAATTACTTTTACTGGTTTGTTTTTGGGTTACACCCAGTGGCACTCAGGGGTTACTCCAGGCTCTGTGCTCAGAAATCGCTCCTGGCAGGCTTGGAGGACCATATGGGATACTGAGAATTGATTCACAGTCAGTCCTGGATCGACCTCATGCAAGGCAAATACCCTATCTCTCCAGCTATCTCTTCAGCCCCAAGAATTACATTCTCCATATGAACTTTTGGTGCTCTGATATATCAAATTTTATCCATGTTTCCCAGTTCCCTTCATCAGTTTCATCCTCCTCCAGCATGCTCATCTATTTATCAGAATTTACAGGGACCACTGAGGAATTGTACTGTCTGTACCCCTTCACCATTAAGCACTATTTTCTAAAGTCTGCACATTGGCCCTGAAGTCTTCAAGTGGAATTTTAGGCAGAATATAAGTAGAGTTGAAGTGACGCAAAAACCTTTCCCAGAGGTCCTCAAATACCATGGACAGAAGCAAATTAGACAGACTTAAAGTGAATTCGCATCGACCATGCTGAAAATCCTCCCTTTATTCTCCTCGTCTCTCCACCCCTCACCAGCCTGATTCAAAGTGGGAGTCCAGAAGCAAACCCACCTAGAGGGTTTTTATTCTTTCGTATCTCCACAGGCATGCAAAAATTGTTTCTTTGTGCTGAAGTGAAAACCATTTTGGAGTGAAAGCAGTGCCTTTCCACTCCAAGATGAGGTTGCAGCCACTTCTCAGGCATCCTTAGGAGAAAGGACCATTTCATAAGACTCCTCTGGCAAACATTTTGTGCCAGGCTGGCCTCCCTTGCCACACTAGCTATTCCCTAGAGTTTTTTCTGCACCATGGATCCTTGAGTGCTCAGAGCATAAAATATACTTTTCAAATTAGCCTCAACAAAGCATAAGGAAGTGAGGCAGTCTGCTGGTACCTACTGATTGCAAAACCAATTTTATATGGCCAAATCAATCAATAATTATTTCGTGAATCTCAACCAACTTTAATTATGTTCTGTTTCAAAAACCTCACGCTCGCTTCCTCTTCATGGCCTCTTTTTTGCCCTGTCCCCCTTTCTGCCTCTACCCTTACCCCAACATCACTATCACCAATAATCAAGATGACAGGTTTCCTCCCACCCTACCCCCCAGGGAGCTGTCCAAAATTTCAGCACCACGTCAAACCAGGGGGCGGTTAACTGGCTTCCTTCTTTCTTTGTCAGAAGCAGATGGAAAAGGTGGGAGGAAGGAAATTATTTATTTTCTAGTCTTGCCCAAAGCAATCTCTATTTTGAGGGTCAGTTCCTTCCACCCCCACTCCAAACCCAATATTACTTGACTGACAGAGGCCCCCACCTTTGGCCCCAACTCCAAGAGGCCCTTACTGACCTTGTTTACATTGCCTGGAAGTACCTCTGTATTGCAGAACTTTGGGTTTCAGGATTTTGCAAATTTTATGAGAATTTTCAGTCAAGATGATTTTTAGCTCCCCCTTTCCCCTCCAGCTAAAATCAAGATCTTTCATCCAGCTCTGATCTCAGAGGAACTTTTTTCTCAGCACTTGGGAAATGATTAAATAACGGGCACACGTGCACACACCAGCCCCCCAAACCTTTTATTTCTCAGATCTTTCTCCAGGAGGGAAGTCTGAAGTGGAAAATTACTGTGCCGAGAAACTGTAGCAATAAGAGAAAGAGGACTAGATGGAGAGAGAGCCAGGCCAGCTCCTTCCAGAGACAAGAGGTGAGGATGTGTGTTTGCCCATGGAACAAGGGGAAATTAAACATATGTATCAAATAAAGGTCTTTCCAATGATAACTTGCAGATAGCCTGCTCTCTGCAGATAAAGAAAAAACAGGATTTTCCTATACTTCTATACTTTTTTAAAAGCCTAAATGGATGACACGGAGTTGACTGCAAGGCTTATTCATTTCATCGTCCAGCTAGTATGCTCATTATCTCTACCAATTATGGCAATATAAGAAAATCATTAAAATGCAATTATTATAGTTGTATAAGTTTATAGCTGCATAACTACATCAACTGGCTATGTTGGTAGGTCTTTATGAGCTCAAAAAACCTGAATACGTGGGGCCAGGAAGGTGGAGCTAGAGGTAAGGTGTCTGCCTTGCAAGTGCTAGCGTAGGATGGACCGCTGTTCGATCCCCTGGCGTCCCATATGGTCCCCCCAAGCCAGGAGCGATTTCTGAGTGCATAACCAGGAGTAACCCCTGAGCATCAAACGGGTGTGGCCAAAAAAAAAAACCTGAATACGTTGCAGCAAAGAATAAAAGATTATTTCATGAGGAATCAAAAGCTAACTCCAAATCTGTCTTAATCCCTGGAGATTTCAAGAGAGTTATGCTAAGATCCCTGGCCTACTCAAGAACCTTTTTTTTTTTTTTGCTCTAGACTTTCACCTTCCATGACTAATGTTTAGTCAAACTGATTCAAACACATAAAATGAAATAAAATCCAAGTAAGCTATTACCAAAACATTGATCACAAGCTCATAAATACCCTATTTTACAGTTCTCACAATAAATCCCCTGGTGTCTCGATAAGAGAATTAACCTTGGGCTAAACAATGAAAGAGTTAAGGTACTTGTCTTGCATGTGAATTCCCTTTGTTTGATCCTCAGCCTCTCATAGGGTTCACCAAGGATCCCAGAACACAGACAGAGCCAGGAATAGCCACTGAACACCACCCAGTCGAACCAAATATCCTCCCTCCAAAATTAACCTCTTCTTGCTTATTAAAAAGTAAAAACCAACTAATTTTTAAGGGACTCACTGTATGGTGGGTTCGATTGTGTCAATTTGTTTTCCTCCCACCCATCCTCAAATCCATTCTCCGCCATTTTCTTCTCTGTTGTGTGTTTCAATAAATTGACTTTAAGGATGTTTTGGTGAAGTCTTTTGCTCTATGGATTTTAATTATGTTGAACAAGAAGAGACAATAGCAAGAAAATAGAGGCAGGAGAAATAGAAATGGGATTTTGATATCACTGGCTCTCTACTTGAATATTCATGATTTGGCAGAAGTCTTGTTTTTCTGCTAGAGTTGCCAATATTGTATCGTGGCATTTGTTTGTTTGTTTGTTTGTTTTTGTTTTTGGACCACACTGGTGATGCTCAGGGGTTACTCCTGGCTATATGTTCAGAAATCACTCCTGGCTTGGGAGATCATATGGGACGCTGGGGGATCAAACCACGGTCCATCCTAGGTTAGTGCATGCAAGGCAGATGCCCTACCGCTGCACCACTGCTCCAGCCCCGTATCATGGCCTTTCTTCAGGAAAGCTTTGGGTCTCATCAGAGTCTGATCAGTCTCTCTCCTCCTCAGGTTTAGAAGTGGTAGAGCACCCTGCTCTGGCTAAATTCATAGTCACCTCAGTATTCTTTTTTAATCTTTCTTAAAACCACACATACACATCCTTTCTTTAAATTCACCTTATGAACTCTTGAAGATGTCCATTGTTTTTTTCCAGAGTAACAAAACTGATGGACCTGAATCTAGGACTCACATCATTAAGCCCTGGGAGTCCAGACATACATAATTTTTTGTTTGTTTTTTTGGGTCATACCCAGTGGTGCTCAGGGGTTACTCCTGGCTTTATGCTCAGAAATCGATCCTGGCAGGCTCAGGGGACCATATAGGATGCCGGGATTCGAACCACCTTCCTTCTGCATGAAAGGCAAATGCCCTACCTCCATGCTATCTCTCTGGCCCCAGACCTGCATAATCTTAAATTTTTAGTTTTCTCCAGAAACAAGCATACTAATTGTCATTGCCAGCTAAGCTTTAAGTTAACATGGCACCATGCAGAATTTCCTATAGATAGTACTACAAGAATAAAAGATCTGCATCCAGGTACTTCTGTACAGCCTCAAGTTCACTGAAAGAAACCATTGTGAAGAGGAATAACACATATATTCATCAGTATATTTCACCCATACCTGGAAAGATGATGGGGGACAGAGGCATTCTATGAAGTGTAAGTCAAAATCTGGGGGAGTTGAGGACTCCCCATGGAGAAAAACTCATACCCTATTTCAAGACTAGCAGATAAGTCCAGTCATCCAAAATTGTAAATGATCCCTGAATTTCCTCTTTGTTTTTCATTGGTATTATTAGATAACAGATTATTATTTTTGTTTGGGTATTTATTAAACTCTTGATTGTTTTACTGGTTGGTTGGTTGGTTGGTTATCGGGCCACACCCAGAATTGCTCAGGGGTTACTCTTGGCTCTGCATTCAGAAATAGCCCTTGGCAGGCTGAAGGACCATATGGGATGCCGGGAACTGAACTGAGTCCCTCTCGAATTGGTCACATGCAAGGCTAATGCCCTACCGCTGTGTTATCTCTCCAGTCCCTTGTTTAAGTATTTTTATAAAATATAATTTGATTAATTTTCATTAAGCAGGTAGTGAAGGAAAATTGTCCCTGGGGTTCTCTCATACCTTTGTTTTCTGGGAACTGAAAAGTAGATCTTCCTGTGCCTTTCAGACATAACTCATGAGCATATTAATGATACGAAGTTCAGCATCATGCCTAGCCTACTTTTCCCTGAGTCTGCTATATTCCATCAGTACTATCTGAGGTCATGGTGGAACATGGTTCCCCAAACAGGCCAGCCATGCCTATATACAGTGACTCTAATCTTCTCCGAGGCTCCAACTATCTCAGAATAACAATTTAGATCTGTTTAATGGAGCATAGACAGAGGCTAGCAATAAAGACCAGATGTAGTTGGTAGTGATATGATTCTTGTCCAAATGCATCCAGGTTATTTCCTAGGAGATTTCTGAATTTCTTGGAGAAATGGAAAAAATCATGCTCATTTTCACAAGTTAAAATGAGTCCATTTGCCTGGCAGCTGACGTACTTTCAACGAATATTGGTCATAGAACTGTGTGTGAGGAAATGCCTTGTTGATATTGTAGAGTTGAAATCAGCATAGATTGATTTAGAGATGCATTTTTCTAAATTTCAAGCCATCTCAAAATAACTTTAGTTTTGCCAATAATAAGTGCTAACATTTCTACGGCACTTACTCGGGCCATAGTCTAAGTACTTGGCCTAGATTAAAACATTACATTTTTCCAATTATTTTACAAACTATATTCTGTGACCGGCCCCTTTTAGAAATGAAGAAACTTAGACTTAGTTGATGCAGAGATTAAGGAATAAAGTTGGTAATAAAATTCTTAGTCAGGTTCCCAAAGATATGCTCTGAACTGGATTCTCCTGAATTGCTTAGTGAAAAAGTAAATACTGATATTCCAGAAAGAAAAGGGATATAAATCATGCGACAAGACTGGGAAGGTGGAAGAGAGTGCTTCTCACTAGGATAACCAGGCATAATCTTTGGACTCAAAGCTGCAGTACTATAGGTACCACTTGCCTTGCACTTGGCCAATCCAGGTTCAATCCCCATCTCCACTTATGGTCCCCTGCGCCCCACCAAGAGTGACCCCCTGAGCCCAGAACAAAGAGTAATCCCTAAGCACAAAGCCAGGAGTAAGCCTTAAGCCTCACTAGTTGTGCACAAGATATTGAGCTGCCCTGGAATCAAAAGAAGAGAATAGGCACAGAAAAAAAAAAAAAACAGTGAAAAGGGGGAGAGTAGGCAAAGAACTGGGGATGGGAATAGCAAGGTGTTGCATTTGTTGATCTTGAGGCTTTGGGAGACAGTTAAGTTAAAGTGAAGACTCCAAAAATATAATGGGCTTTAATTTCCTGGAGGAAATCACTAAAAGTATTTAAGGACAAGTTTGACAGGATCTGAATTGTGTCTTGAGAAAGACACAGTCACAACTGAATGTGACAGTTGTGTGTAGGATGCCGGGAGGGAAGGGGGGTCATGACTGTAGCCAGGAAGTCCACACATCCCAGCCATGGAGAGGCAGATCTGCACCCACTGAGATAAAGACTTGTTGACTGATTGACAGACTAACTGACTGACACCTGTTTCTGAGCCACCAGAAGACCCTCCTTCAACAAGAACCACAATGGCGGGGTTGCCTGAGCCTGGAGACAGAACTCGGAGACAAGCTTGATTGGAAAAAGCCACAAGCTTGCCTTTGAAAAGGGAGAAAGACTAAAAACTAGAACCAGGCTAAAACTAGAACCCTGAGCTCACACCTATCCACCCATATCATTTACCCATACATACACAATTACACACACACACACACACACACACACACACTCCAGTGAGGGATGCCCATGAAAAGAGAAACAATCCTGGCTAACTGAATATAACCCCAACTCTTTTTCCTTTTTCCTGGCAATTCTCCATCATGAAGGGAAGGTGCATGGCAGCTGTATAAAAAAAAATGATAGCTTTATTTTTCACATGTGAGGTTGTGAGGGAATTTGGCTATTACCTTTATATTAGACGTTAATAATTTAGAAAGGGGAGAAGCATTTCCCAGTCCAATCTAATCTCCTGCAAATAAATACTTTGCAGGGGAATGAGAGCATCACATTCAACCTGGGATGAGCAGACAATTATCAAGCATTCACACGTGGCTGGCATCCATCAGCCAGGCCATTCACTCTGGTTAATGGCAATTATATGACTTTCCTTAGGTCTGTTTTCAGCAGTTAGATGAGTATCTCTCTTCTATAATATACCTCTCTCAACCTCCCTTCTACGTCTCTGTGAGGATCTATGTTCTCGTCGCGTGTTTTCATGTGCATTGTAACAGCTATTCAAAGGAAGAAAGTAATCCCAGTCTGTGTTACTCATTTATAGAATAATGCCCAGTGTCCATTCACAATCACCTTCTAGCATATGGCTAATATTTCTTTAGAGTCAAAGCATTCCCAAGAAAGTACAGAAGCGACTTTCCTGTCAAGCTCACTATCGGGGCCTCAACGTGAAAAGGCATTGGTTAACTACATGAATTTGAGAATTTGCTTTCACAATTAAGTATTGCCTTGCTCTATGGCACACATCAATAGCTGGACATCTGTCAGCCCCGCAGCACCACACACATAGGCATAGATATAGACATAGCTGTAGACAAAATGTATTTCAACATCTACATATTGGAATGTATTATGAAAAGGCTAGCTTTTTGCAAAACAAAGCAGGTACTAAGGGAGCAAGCCTAGAATAGATAAGACAACCAAGTTAGAAATATGTTGAAGAAAAGTTAGAGCTGAGTGAGGGGTTTTTTTTTCCTTGAATTTATTTATTTGTTATGAGACTATACCTAAACCTGTTGAAGCTGAGATTGGTCACAAGCAAGGAAAGTGCCTTAACTGCAATAGTACCTATACATGCAACCATCTTTTTTAAATCTGCAAAGAAGTAGAGCCATTGGGATATATTTACTTGCAATCCTGGGTCCTAGAGGAAGTAAGGAACTTGGCCACGGCTCATTTAACAAAATGAAGTTTATTTCTGATATTTATTTTTTAGTCTCTCTTGTCAGACCAGGCTCCCACCCAATGAATGGAGCAATCCTCTCTAACCAGGAGTCCTTCCAACCTGGCCAGATCCCTGCATGATATCACCAGGATATTAGATGGCTGCAATCTCCCCACACAAAGTTGGGGCAACCAAAAGAACATGCTGGTAAACCAGTTCTAAGTAAGAAGGTGAGGGAATAGAGTTGTTTTATTATAAAATATAAAGTCCTAGTGTGGGGTGAGGCCTTTCTCAGCTCTGCCCGGCACCTGTAGCCCCTTAGGCTGGCAGGTCTGTAGGTTGCAGAGTAATGGCAAAGAAACGATTTCACAGGCAGTCAGATGAAGATTCAGGAGATATGCAGCTTTATTACATGGCCCTAACCACCATGTGCATTTCTCCACATATGGCTTCTAAGCTAAGTAGCCTCTTTCCTGCTGCCCTCCATGATTCTGAGGCATCTGCCTCTCTCCCCTAACCTCAAGCAACCCCTAAATTACCAACCACAGACCCTTCCCAACTGTGGGTGATTTTGACCATATAGGTGAGATTAACATATGGAATTGGGGTAGGAGTAACAGAGTAGGACACCCACAACCACCAATCCAACACTAAACCAACAATCCTGGATTATAGTGCTTGACCAATTCCATGCCATAACTATTCCCACCACAGCTCATTTTAAGTAACCTAACAGTTTAGCACCCAGGCTGTAAAAGTCCTGAGCATAAAACAATCTGCCAGTAAGAGTTAAGATCAGCATAGTATTGTTGGGTCCCCATGCTCCCCATTGCTTAGAGGGACATAGGTTTCTGCAAGGGGTGGGTGCAGTCTAAACACAAGCCTTTCAGCATCTGGAGATGATGAAGCAATAAGAACCCAGCATGCTCCTTAATCAACATCTTGTTCAGAAAGTGTCACTTGCCATAAATATGGGCTTTTAACCTGTCTCGTTGGCAGCTACCTCTGGGAGTAGGAACAGGAAATTTATCATAAATTTCAGGGCTGGGAAATTTCAAGAGCAAGAGAGGCTCTTAGTCCTCAGAATCTGGGAAATGGCTTGTCCCCTCAAGCTTCAACACAGAGTAAGTGGGAGGCTATAATTGAGGCTGGAAAAGTCAGATCCCAAGATGTAGAAGTCAGTGATGAGGTCAGATCTCAGGCAAGTAGAGCACTCGCAAAGAAGCATCCACCAGCCACTTTGGGAAAGTAACTCAGTTTATTGTAGTTGGGAAAGGGAGAGTAAGGTGGAGGGTAAGGCATGGACTCTGTGTGAGTCAATCAGTAGGATGTGAGAGAGGATTACAAAAGGGTGTGTGTTTCTGTGTTTAGGAGAAGACATGGTAAAGTCAGTCAAAATCAGTCACTGAACACTGGGTCCCAGGTCAGTCTACAAGATCAGTGGTTCTCAAATAGTGGGGCATGCCCCCAAGGGGGGGCATATGACTCCATATAGAGGGGAGCATTTGACCTTGGCAAACACTGCCATAACAAGCTAAGCCCCATGTTTATGTCTCTGTATGTCTCTGGAGCTGAGAGTTGCTGTGTCCTGCTTCAAACCCCACTTCAAAAAGCTATGCATTGCAAAACCTGCTCGTTGTAGCCATCCATCCAGACATCACCTCTGGTTAAAAAATCAGCTCAAATTATTTTATGTATATTTTTGCAGGTTAAAGTTTTTAATAAAAATACTATTTATAGTCACGCAGGGGAGTGTGAAAAATGTTTTCTTCTTCAGGTGGGGGTAGGGGCATGACAGAAAATAATTGAGAAGCACTGGTCTGCACCCTGTTTTCCCAAAATAAAAATGGGAGGTTGATGAAGTGCTGACCTCAGAGATGTGTGGATTGATGGGGGTGTGAGGAGGAATGTTTGCGTTCCAAGTAGGGAACCCATCAAGGTTACTAAATGAATTATAGGAAATATTCGATAAGCATAAAATCTGGCAGAGGCTCTAGAGAGGAAACAAATAAGACACAGAAATGGTGTGAAGTAAGCAGAGATAGGCTCATAGACTTGAAGGTGCTAGAGAAATAGTACAACAGGTACTTTCTTACCTTGATAGCAGTTAACCTGGGTTCAGTCCCTAATACCCCATATAGCCTTCTGAGCCCACCAGTTATCCCTGAGTAAAAAGCAGGGAGAAAACCCTGAACACTTCAAGACATGTCCCAAAAGGTAAAAAAAAATGTGAAGAAGAGAAGCAGATAAGACATAGAGGGTACCTAAAAGTCTAGAATGTCTATATTTTCATATTGATTTCAAGTTCTTGGGTACAGTTAAAAAAATCTATTCGATCAATGCTCCACTATTCTCTACACAAGTTTTTGTTTAATTTTTTACTGACCCTCCATTTTGTCCAACTTGCTTGTCTTAACAAAGTGTTGTGACTTAACTGTAACTTTACCAAAGCCAATTTTCTCTAAAGATTTCCTCTTTCCAAACTCATTCCAGTCTTTACCTCACAGCAAAGATGTCCCTAGTTGGTTGACCTAGTTTAAGCACTCTAGTTCTCTCTTCCTCCTTGAGCTCTTAGGTGCTCAGTTTGGACATATCTTTGCCCTGTTTATTTAATAATGTTTCTACAGTAAAAAACTTATGTTTCTTTGCACACTTTCATTTCATCAGTGGTAGAATGTTAATGCCGGAATGATTTTCTGTTTTCTTAGTTTCCTTTAGTTTCATTGAAAACTCTGCTTTAATCAGTGATGGTAACAGCTCTAGTGATAGTTGCATAGTAAAAAAAAAAAAAGGAAATGATGGAGAAGCTGAACCAGTTAAAGAAGATATATAGATGAGGTAGCCAAATGTAGATTGAGGATGAGAGTGACCTCTGTTGCACCCCAATATTTTTCTTTCTACAGTGACAGCAGACACCCAAAGTAAAGACTATAAGACCCAATGTATATGGCACACTCAACCTTGTTCTGGCTCTTCCAACAGAAACAGAAGAGGGTATAGTTACTTTGGGGAGCCTCTCTTATAAGACATTGTTATCCAACTTTTGTATCATTATTTTCTCCTCCCTACTAAGGCCTGCAATGTAGATGTGATGATTAGATCAGTCATCTCCATCTTGCACCATGAGGAAAAGAACCACAGCAAGTGAGCAAGAACCCAGATGCCTGAGAATTCCATAAATCAAACCCTCCAAATCAATCCCAAACTCTATTCCTCTGGACTTTTCCTGAGAAATAGCTCTCTTGTTTAAAGTCACAGTGGGATCTCTGTTACTTATAGCTGAATCTACCATCTATGAAACCAAGTTCTAAAGTTAAAGAGAAATCTCTCTAAGCGCCAATGAGATGGTAGACGGTGACTAATGGAGGGTGGGATTTAAAAAATGAAGTATAAGAGTTGACAAACAAGGAAAGAGTTGACAATAAGCTCAATGTACTCCTCAGGATTTCTTCCAAATTCTTTACTACAGAACTCAACTTACTTATGTCTGGTCAGATTTAAGAACCTCCAGGCATCTTCCTCCAGGCATCCTTTCCCCATTTGATCAGCCCAAGAAACATGGAGTCTTTCCCTTCTTAATAATCATAAGGATCTTTCTATTACTTATTTGACATTGTTCAAAATGTCAAAGACTGTTGCTGTCTTTAACTGTGTTTTCATATTTCTCACCCATATATTCCTGGAGAAAGTAGAATTTTTCTCAATCTCCTCAGATACAGTGATGATATCCCATTGTTTAAAGTTGGTGTGGGTGGAGGAAGAGGGAAGGAATGGTAGGATTGGAGGTGTTTCCATTTTAAGTTTTCCATCCTAGTGCTTCCTGAATTTTGAAAAATGTATTCTCTAAACTATCTTCAACAGGGGTTGAAGAGACAGTATAGAGGTTCAAGTGCTCGCCTTGCACGCATGTAACCCTGGTTCTATCCCTGCCACCTTATATAGTCCTTGGAGCTGAGATAGAAGTGACCCCTGAGCATGGAGTCAGGTTATCCCCTGAACACTGTCAGATGTGTCCCTAAATCCCCCAAAATGTTTTTACTTAATTTAAACATCATGCTTAAAAGGTTGTTCATAATACAGTTGGGTTTTTTCCCACGGTTACAACGTTGTTCATGATTGAGTTCCAGTAATACAATATAATACAACATCCTTCACTAATGCATATTTCTTGCCACCAATGTACCCATTTCCCTCCTACCCTTGTCCTCTCTCTGCCAGCCCCTGGGATAGACATTTTTCTTCTAACTATCTCTATATCTTCTTTTTTTCCCCTTTTAGACACTGTAACTTTGTGATATTGTTACAAAAGGGGCATAATCTATATCACTTTTTCTACTTTCACACCAATGTCTTGTCAAAGTGATCATTTATAACTATAACAGTGATACTGTTGTCTTTTTTTCTCTAACTGCACTCTCCTGCTATTTGTGGCAAGCTTCCTACCATGAACTGATCTTCCTGGCCCTCATCTCTATTGTCTCTGGATATTATTACCATAGTATCTTTCTTTTATGTCCCATAAATGAGTACTATTATCCTATGTTTATCCCTCTTCTTCTCATTTCAATCAGCACAACACTCTCCATATTCATCCATGTATAAAGCAAATTTCATGACTTCATTTTTCCTAAAAGCTGCATAGTATTCCATTATGTAGATGTACCACAAGTTCTTTCTTTTTTAATATATTTTTATTTAAGTAACAGGATCATAGTTGGGTTACAGTCATAATCAGAACACCCCCCTTCACCAGTGTAACATTACCCCCTCCTCCCTTCCCATCCCCTGCCTGTATTCGAGACAGGCATTCTACTACAGTTATTTGTTTTTAAGTTCAGTAAGTTGTATTTTTTTTTCCTTAAAGGATAAGAGTAAAAAATATAGTAAAGTTGTGATAGTGGCAATCGCCGTTGTTTGCATAGGTCCAGAAAAATGGGGAAAATGGAAAAAAAATCCTTGACCTGATTACAAAAAGGCCTCACCCCAGAAGTTTATTGGCATAAGACCAACTCTGGGTTCCAGGCATACCAGTCCATCCAACTCGAGTCATTCTCAAGGTCCCAGTGAAACTTTTTCACACTTTAGCTATTGTTGGTTTCAGATTCTTATATTTAAAGACTCTGGATTCTGTGCATTTCTTTCATCGATGTTATGCTGATGTGGAGCATCCGCTAGTTTCAGCATACCATTAAATGCGGAACGATCTGCCCTGCATGCAGACCGTTGCTGAGTCGTCTGGGTGTTGGGAGCACTCTTTGGAGTAAGTCAATGCCAAAGCAGTGGTAGGTCTTCCCTGGTAGAGGCTTGGATCCTGGTAATGTTATAGACTATTGTGGTTGTTTCCATAGATGGTATCCATTGTTCAGGTGTGTGTGGGCAATGCCCATCCTTCAGAGGCCTAAGCCAAATCATTATGCCAATGTTCAGGGTAAAAGGCCTAATTACATTACCAAATATATGTTCCCATCTCTATTAGATAAGAACTTTTTTGCTTATGTATTATTTTCCCATTTTAATGTGCCTATGCAAAAGAGAAACAATGCCACAAGATATTGTTGGTGCATCTGGGGGCCGACGAATAAAGTCCAACATTCCCCTTAACTTGGTTCAAACATGAAATCTATACAGAGATACTCTTCTACCAGTATTGCTTATAAAACAGATCTCAAAGGGGGGAAATCAAACAATCAAATAACAAATCCAGTGGGCAAAATTGTCACTATATGAGGATGTTTGAAAAGAGTTATAGATGTTAAGGGAATACATCTGAGATATACAAAGGAGATACATGTGTCCCTTTTGTGTCTTAGAAATAGTCAAGAGGAGGGGGGTATTTTGTGATTTGGACAAGCAAAGAGAACATGGAGTCATATCCTCCCCTTGTTGTCTGATGAAGTTTCCGACTCCCCGAGAGGTGTTTGCTTCCTAATTGCTGGAAGTTGAAAGTTTACCAGTCCCCTCCCAGCCCCTTGCAGGAGCAAGGAAGACTGGGGTCTCTTTTAAATTGCACCTCACCGGAACCCACTTGCTGGGACCCTGAGCAGGTGTCCAGAAATAACCCTGGGGACAGGGAGGAAGGAGAGAGAAAGCTGTGGGGGGCAGCCGAGGCTGCATTCTCACCTTATCTTGGCCAAAATGCCTACAGCATGGAACCTTGCCGTGACGCGTTGCCTACTGAAGCTTCAGACTCCACCCAAAAAAGTACTGTGAAAGGTATGTATTCCACCTTGGCCAAAACAAAAATCATTAGTACAGAAAAATGGTTAAATGTGGAGTAACAAGAGATGGGAGTGAGGGAGTAAAGGAATAAAACGAGCTCCTGGACAGTGCTCAGATAATGCAAGCAATGAAACACAATGATATCCATATATTTGACATAATGTTCCCCACGCGGTTTCACAATGCACAGTAAGGAAACTTCCCTGGTAAGTCCTATTGCCAGAACCTATTGTGCTGCTATTCCTCCTGGCTCCCAGGAAGGAAGGAGATCCTTCCTGAGCTAGAAGGCCGGAAGGTCAGAGCCCCCTCCCCCAGACCCTCCCTTGGGAGCCGGGAGGGAAATGGGGAAAGCCTAGGAAAACCAATAAACTCCTCCAAGGGACCCACCTCGCTGGCTTGCCCAGCCATGGTACCACAATTTCTTTATCCACTCATCTGTTCCTGGGTATATGGAATGTTTCAAGATTCTGGATATTGTTACTAGTACAGCTGTAGACATAAGAATGCAGAGGTCTTTCTTTCACTGTGTTTTTGTGCTCCTAAGATATATTCCTAGGAGTGGTATTGCCAAATAATATTGAGGACAAATTTCTGATTTTTTGTCACAAAATGAGAGAACCTGTAAGAAATGGATATACTCTTGGTATCTATAAGATATCAAGTTGAGCCAAAATGATCTGGAATACCTGAACAACCCATAACTATTGAGGAAATTGAAATAGTAATTAAAAGGACCCTCCAAAATCAAAAGCCTAGGCCAAGATAGATTCAGTAATGAATTATTTAAAACCTCTAAAGAGGACCTATTGCTATGCTTTTTAGGCTCTTCCAGGAAGTTGAAGAAACAAAAACAAACCCAAACATGTTAGCTCTGAAGCTAACATCATCCTGACACCAAAGAAAGACAAAAACACAATAATAAGAGAATTATAGTTCTATATTTTTTATTAAAAAAATGCAAAGATCTTCAACAAAATGCCACCAAATAAGAATCCAACAATTTATCAAGAAGTCTACACACTATGACCAAGTAGGATTCATCCCAGAAATGCAAATATGGTTAAACATACACAAGTCATATACATTGTATCATATACAATACATCATATCATATCAATAAAAGAAACATTTTAAATCATATGATCATATCATAGGTGCAGATAAAGCATTTGACAAGATCAAGCACCTGATCATGATAAAAAAAAAAAACTCTCAACAAAATGAGAATTAAAGGAAACTTCCTCAATAGAGTCAAAACCATTTATAAAAACCCCATGGCAAACTTTACATTTAATGAGAGAAAACAAAGATTATTTCCTTTCAAATCTGGCACAGAACAAGATTTCCCGCACTCACCATTTCTATTCAATATAGTCCTGGAAGTACTGCCATAAAAATTAAACAAGAAAAGATCTCAAGTCCATTCAGATAGAAAATAAAGAAGTCAAGCTCTCATTGTTTGCAGATTATATTATTATATTTAGAAAATCCTAAGGATTCTACAAAAAAAAAAGACCTTCTAGAAACAATAGATTTATAAAGTAAAGTGGCAGGCTACAAAATTAATACACAAAAATCTATGACTTGTCTATATACAGGTAATAAAAGAGAAGAAATAGATATTTAAAAATACCACTCACAATTGTGCCTTAGAAAATCAAGTACCTTGGAATCAACTGAAGAGGTGAAAGACCTATAAAACAAAACTACAAAGCACTGCTTCAAGAAATAAAAGCTATGGAGAAAGAAAGAAGGCAAGGGAATATGCAATGTCCAATGAAAGCAAAACATTAAATTTTGCACACACAAGAGTTTGCCAATGACATTGGGGAGTGATGAGTGTCCAGTGAAATGTGGTCAGGGCTGTATTAGTATTATGGTGATGGGACTAGTGTACTGATATTATACACTTAAAAATCTATAAACATCTACTGTCTTATAAATCAACATCACTTCATTAAATATCATTTTGTAAAAAAAAAATATATAAGAGGACACAAAGAAATGGAAACACATTTCCATTCCTGCTTATAAGTTAGGAATATTAACATTATTAAAATAGCAATACTTCTCAAATCACTGTACATACTTATTACGATCCCTATAAGGATACCAATGCCATTTTTTCATAATGTTTTTCATTTAAAAAATACTACATCAAAGAAATGAACAGACGCTTTGATAAAAAAAAGAAATACAAATGGCCAAAAGGCACATGAAGAAATGCTCCTCGTCACTAATCATCAGGGAGATGCAAATCAAAACAACAATGAGACAGCACCTCACACCACAGAGATTGGCACACATCACAAAGAATGAGAACAATCAGTGATGGCGGGGATGTGGAGAGAAAGGAATTCTTATCCACTGCTGGTGGAAATGCCGTCTAGTCCAACCTCTATGGAAAGCGATATGGAGATTTCTCCAAAATCTGGAAATTGAGCTCCCATTCGACCCAGCTATTCCACTCCTAGGGATATACCCTAAGATCACAAGAATACAATACAAAAACCCCTTCCTCACACCTATATTTATTGCAGCATTATTCACAATAGCCAGACTCTGGAAACAACCAAGATGCCCTTCAACAGATGAATGGCTAAAGAAACTGTGGTACATATACACAATGGAATATTATGCAGCCATCAGGAGAGATGAAGTCATGAAATTTTCCTATACATAGATGTACATGGAATGCTGAGTGAAATAAGTCAGAGGAGGAGAGAGAGACGCAGAATAGTCTCACTCATCTATGGGTTTTAAAAAAAATAAAAGTCGTTTTTGCAGCAATCCTCAGAGACAATGAGAGGAGGGGCTGGAACTTCCAGCTCACTTCATGAAGTTCACCACAAAGAGTGACGAGTGCAGTTATAGAAATAACTACACAGAGAACTACCACAATCATGTGAATAAATGAGGGAACTGGAAAGCCTATCTGGAGTACAGGTGGGGGTGGGGTGGGATGGAGAGAGATTTGGTACATTGGTGGTGGGAATGTTGCACTGGTGAAGGGGGGTGTTCTCTACATGACTGAAACCCAATCACAATCATATGTGTAACCAAGATGTTTAAATAAAGGGAAAAAATTTAAAAAACAATACTACATCAAGAGAACAATCTCTTTAAGGTCCCAGGATGGCCCAGAGGGGACATATTTGCCTTGCAGTCATCAGACTGTAGGTTCAAACTCTGGCACTACCCACATGCCCAGTTCAATCCTAGCTGCATAGTCATTTTAGATCCTCAGAAACACAATGAAGTGTGGAAATTTCAGCACACCAAACAAGTGTGTGCTAGCACCACCACTGAACTGTGATCCCAGTGGGAACTACAAGAAAGTTAGTGCAAGCCCCTAGTCTACAGAAGACTATATAAGGGAAGTAGGGGTGGCATGAATTTCCTTTAAAAATTTTTTCATTTTAAAAAGACCTTTTTAATAGGAAATTAAGGGACTCTCATTCACTGCTGGCAGGAACATAAACTGGTTCATCCTTTTTGGAAAACAATATGGATATGCCTCAAAAAAACTAGAAATTGGGCTTCCATTTGACCCAGAAATACTATTCCTAGAGTTATACTCTAGGAACCCAAAACACCATGCATAAAAGCTCTCTGCATTTTGGGGGGGGATGGGGGTGTTGGGTCACACCCGGCAGCTCAGGGGTTACTCCTGGCTCTACGCTCAGAAATCGCTCCTGGCAGGCTTGGGGGACCATATGGGATACCGGGATTCGAACCACTGTCCTTCAGCGTCTAAGACAAATGCCCTACCGCTTTACTATTTCTCCGGTCCCTCTCTGCATTCTTATTTTTTGTCACAGCACTATTTATAATAGCCAGAATCTGGCAACAACTCATGTGTCTGAGAACAGAGGAGTGGCTAAAAAAAAAAAAATCTGGTACATCTACACAATGGAATACTATGCAACTGATAGAAAAAATGAAGTCATGAAATTTTCTTTATACATAAATTAATATGGAGATTATGATGCCGAGTGATGAGTCAGAGGTAGAGGGATAGACATAGAATAATCTCATTTGTTGGATATAAGAAAAATAAAAAAATACTGTGAAGATGATATCCAGAGACAATAAAGATGAGGGCCAGGAATACCAGTTCATGGTAGAAAGCTTACAACAAAGAGCCAGGGTTGCAGTTAGGGTAATGAAGGGACCACTATGACAATGAAAGCAGGAACTGACTACTCTAGACCAAGTCTGGGTGCTGAAGGGGAATAAAGTGATATAAATAGTACCTCTTTATTAAGAATAGTGCAAACCACAGTGTTAATAACGAAATAAAAAGGAGGAGATAAAAAAGTGAAATGTCTGCTCAAAAGTAGGCAGGGGAGGGGGATATTGGGAAGACTGAACACTGATGAAGAGAGGAGGTGTACATTGTTTGAAACAGTCATGAACCATTTTGTAACCATGGTGCTTAAATAAAGTAATTATTTAAAAAATAAAATGGTAGAGAAGAAGGCAAGCACACTTGTGAAAATTATTATATCTCCAATGAAGCCATGAATACACTAGCAGAAGATTTAGTAAGATCTTGTTAGCTGTCTATTCTGTTATATTAGTGAGTTACTAATGGGATGACAGCATTAAGCAAATGAAGTTGTTCTAATATTAAAAGCACTATTACTGATACTAAGACTTTTACATGTGTCTACTCAACTGCTATACCTCTTGGAAGAAGGAAATATGGAGGGAGAGTGCCTACTCACTCCAAAAAGCCCTAGTGCTATCAGTCCCCCCAAAAATGGCATATCTGAAGTTTGGTCAGAATGGTGACCCAGAGGGTCAGTGATAAGGCAGGGTTATCAGGCATCAGTGATTATAGGTGATGAAGGAAGTAGACAGGACTTTAGCTGGCCCACCCGCTTCTCCTGAGATGGTCATCTTTCTGTTGCATAGGCTGGTGTACCCATGATCTTTCATGGCTCAGTTTACATCTCTTTTGAGAAAAGAATGAGTCTATGGAACTGGCCCACTTTAAACATTGAAAGTTTTCTTTAGACACAAATTACTCAGATAATTTGGTGGTTAGTAGAGAGGGATTGGAGTGGGTCAAGGAAAGAGGAGAGCCAGTAGCAGTGGGCACACTAGGGAACAGAGGGCCACTCTATTATCTCTTCCAGGGAAGAGCAATGTCCCAGAAAGAACACAGAAAAATAGGGTTATTTGATTTCCTCCTGATCACTGTCCTCTACATAGCCAGAAAGTGACCCCATCCTCCCCAACCCCTCCCATCAGATGTCCCTCAGAATCTTGTGAGTATGGATAGTGCCAGAAAGAGTTTGGGATTGAACTGGGACCAGCCTTCAGTAAGACTGCCATACACAAGCAGAGAAGTGCTAATGTCAACAACTAAACACAGAGGGCAGAGCTGGTATTGAAAGAAAAATAAAGCATGTAGGTCAGGGTGGGAATTAGTGCCAGGGCATACTGCCTTTATTCAGTAAAATGTAACTGCTCTTGTATCTATTCTCTTGAGTGTCTGTCATGTGTTGGCAGTGGAAAGACCAGGAGGAGGTGCACTCTGCAAGTTAGTGAAGAAAGAAGAAATAGGTTAAGGTAAGAGAATTCAATGAGATTAGCATATGTTTTTGCATGCAGGAGACCTAGGCTCCAACACTGGAATTACATAATGCCAAACATCACTAGGAGGACACCCTCAGCACAGAGCCAGGAATGGCTCCAATATACATCGAGGGGTGGCCAAAAATAAAAAGAAGAAAAGGAAAAGAGCAGAGAACTCAGTTCAATGATAGTACGCCTGCTTCATATATGTGTTTCTGAATTCAAACAACAAGGACAACAACAAGGACCCCAAAGCCCTGCCAATGTAGGTCTTGTGGCCCCAATTACAATGATCTGGCCTTAAAGTGATTTCCTGGAACCTGTTGGGGCGGCCCCTACTCAAGAACAGAAGAAAAAGTTAGGAGCCCTCACCAAAGACAAGATGAAACAAAGACTGTGGGGGCACAGAAGAAATGGTTGGCTCCTAATGACAGGTCTGAGGATATCATTGAGAAGGTAACATTTGAAGAGAAACTTGAGGGATGAGGAAGGTGAGCAGCACATGACAAAGGGCTAAGACAAAATGTCAAATGGACATGAGATCAATGTTGGCTTCCCGGATCTTTTCTCAAATAGGAGGACAATTTGATGATTTAACTAGCAGGACTAGATCTGCTGAATTTATGGGTGAGGAGGAACAGGCAGTCAAGGTAGCTCACAGGTCAGTTCTTGCTGGCAGCTATGAGGAAGACCTATGACTACTCCCCCAACCATCTGGCATTTGCCTTGATGTCTCCACCTCATTCTTCCATTGTTCTCCACATCTGCTTCCCAGAATGTGCCTACTGCTACTGGCTCCTGTCTCCCCTCCTTCCTTGAACCATCCCAAAGTCATAAGGCTTTACATCCCAAATCCCTAATCCTGCTTTTGGAGAAATATCAGCCAAACTCTCCCTGGAAGAGCTGAAGGAAAGACTAGGTCAAAGTTTCAGGCAAGTCAGTCAATGAACAATCCCTCCTCAAGCCCCCTGCTTTCTGTTCTTTCCAAACTCAACCTTCAATCTCCACATTTCTTGAGATATTGAGAAAACAAAGGATGCTCTCTTCAGTTCCCTCCCTCCCCCCTCCTCTCTCCTCACAACTGGGTACAACGTGTTCTGAGCCAACAAGAGGCTTCAGTGAGGTATGAAATGAAACAAATCCGCAGGCAAACAGCAGAGAAAGTGCTTGTGTTTTTAATATGCAGCTCAGGGATTGTGGACCAAAGTTTGCCTCTTCTTAGTGAGAAATCAGGACTCAGAAAAGGGGTCCTGACACACAGCTCTCTCTCCCCGGGGTGCCATCGCTTCTTAAAGAAGTAATTGATTAAAGAGAAGACTTTGGGAACCAACTGTTCACACTTGCCAAATATTTTGAGGCATTCATAATTGTTCAAGGTAACAGAGTTTGCTTTCCCCATCACACGGCTACAAAATCTGTCACCTGGACACCAAGCCTTCAAACAGGGCAGTGTCTTGAAAAATGACTGTTCTCCAAATCACTCAGAGCACCAGCCTGACAGTGTTTCTATTTTTGACGTCAGTGTGAAACCTTGTACAAAAGCATTTGGGCAAGAGCACAGTCTGACAGTTGCTGGGTAGGAAAACAGCCTCTTCCTTCAAGGCTACCAACCTCAGGAAAGTTCTCCTCACTTCCCTGTGTTCTTCAAGTCTGGGACAGAAACCGTCGAAGAGCTAATAGTCTGGCTGGCCAAAGGAGAGTAGCAGAACTTCAATATGTCAGCTCATGTGCTTGTTGGTTTTGTTATTGCTTTGTTGTTTTTGTTTGTTATTTTTTGTTAGCTTTCTTCTTTTTTCCCTTCTCTCTTCTAAGTTGATATCTATAACACCTAGATGGACCCCTCCTAGGTTTTTTTCTTTCTTTCTTCTTTTCCTTTTCTTTTTTTCTATATCTCCAACAGAACCACATTGATGAATCATCTTGTTTAGCCTTATAAATTGAGCAGGGGGAATGAATGGTACCAGGTCCAGACACTCACATGAACATTTAGTGGAAATAAAAAATGATCAGACCTGAACATCAAACCCAAAGTCAATGACAACAGGAACTATACCTAATTCACAGCAAGCTGTACAAGTAGGGGCCAGTTATCTAGTTTTCTGGGGGTTAAAGGAGGGAGATATGGGATGCATACTAGGAACAGGGGTGGAGGTAGAACATCACTGGGGATGGGAATGCCTCTGATTTATTGTACTATATACCTTAAATATTACTGTAAAATATTTGTAATTCACTTCGTTCACAATAAAAATTTTTAAAAAAAAAAAGAAGGAACTTTTACCAATTCCTTCTTCTATGAAGATAAATTTGAGAAACAGAGATAAGAGAGACTTGTCCAAGGTCTATTGGAGATCAAATCTTCTTGGCTGGTTTTTTAGCAAATAATTCCTTTCTTTTTTTTTAATCCCTAGCAAGCATGGAGGTTGATATGGGGTGCCAAGTATCCAACCTGGGTCTGCCACTTGAATGGCAAGAACCCTACCCCTCAAATGATTTCTTTCTTGCTTGCATCATTTCTAACCTCTGGAGTTCTGGTTGGAATCAGATTCCATTCTCTACTATATAAATTTAAATATCCAGGGTACATGCACTTGATTTAATTGCTTGCCAACCATAATATAACCCCACCCCATTGGGAGATAGTGAGACAATGAAAAGAGGATAGAAATTTATTGCAGCACTATATACCATAACAAGTCTCTGGAAACAACCAAGATGCCCTTCAACAGATGAATGGCTAAAGAAACTGTGGTACATATACACAATGGAATATTATGCAGCCATCAGGAGAGATGAAGTCATGAAATTTTCCTATACATGGATGTACATGTATATGTATATGCTGAGTGAAATAAGTCAGAGAGAGAGAGAAAGATGCAGAATGGTCTCACTCACCTATGGGTTTTAAGAAAAATGAAAGACATTCTTGCAATAATTTTCAGAGACAAAAGAGAGGGGGGCTGGAAGTTACAGCCCACTTCATGAACCACACCACAAAGAGTGGTGAGTTTATTTAGAGAAATAACTACATTGTGAACTACCCTAACAATGAGAATGTATAAAATAGAAATGAAATAGAAAGCCTGTCTAAAGTACAGGTGGGAGCAGGGTGGGGAAAGGGATATTTGAGACATTGGTGGTGATAATGTTGCACTGGTGATAGGTGGAGTCCTCTTATATAACTGAAATCCAACCACAATCATGTTTGTAACCAAGGTGTTTAAATAAAAAATATTATTAAAAAAGGAAAAGAAAAGAGGATAGAAGGAAGATTTTTCCATGAAATCTTGGCTTCCTATGTTGTTTCTAGGCATGAAACTTCATTCAGTTAACTACTCAATATTATTTAACTCACTCAATTTTCTCTATCTCTACTTTAGCTTCATTCTCTTTTTGTTCCTTGCCAATAAATCCTTTTGGCTAATGCCAAAAATGATAGCAATATTTTCAGGAAGGTTTTTTAGGCCTGATTAAGACTCATAAAAAAAATATCAGCTAACAATAAGAGAATTGGTTCTGTTAAAACATATCAACAAAGGCAAAATCATTATACTTTTAACTGGAGTAACCTTGGATGAACTAGTCAGGTTTAAGGGCCACAAGCAGATATCATTATAGAACAATATAAAGGGTAAGAGAAAGCCAAGGTCAGGGAATAAAAATGTTTGCTTCTGATAGCGCTAGATGGATCTTCAAAAAAGAAAAATGAAAAACTTGAAATCTTAAGTTCTCAACCCAAGGCACAAATTAAAACTAAGGATTTTCTATAACTGCACTAGAAGAATTTCTTTTGTCTTACAACTACAATTGAGACAGACAAAAATCAAGCATAAAATGTGTTGCTGCAGTAGCTGAATTACAAGATTAGTTACACATGGGGCCTTGAATTAGTTGTTAGGTAAAAAAAAAAATGAGAGCAGTGACCAGGAAAGAGGTAGCACTAAGAATTGAACCAAAGATTTATGAGAAGATTAGCACAACTCAGCGAAGAATTTCTAAACTTCAATGATCTCTCTCCCTGCCACCTCCATCATCCAACTCAACGTTCTTCCCATCTCACAGATTTATTCCCACTTTGCTTAAAAACAAGAGTGATCTACTTTTTGATAAATCAAAAGGTTTGACTTTGCAAAGAGAAGCAAATTCTCACTATGCAAAATTTCCAGTAACCCTTCATTGACTCCACTCCTACAACTAGAGTAAGAGTGAGACATGTCCCCGGGAGCAGGAATCTCTGAAGGAGTGATAAAGTTCTTATCAATATCTGAAGGTAAAATTTTATAAATAAAAAAAAAATTTTTATAAATAAAAGTACATTATATGGAACATTGATATTAATAAGAAATGCCTGGTAAAAAAATGTAGAAGTATGTCCTGAAGGTGCCAAGCTCACAGGGGAAAAATTTCACAATATCAGGTCAAGTTAAATTTAGTGGCATGATGGCATTCTGTTATAAATTGTGGAGTTATCTAGCCAGAGAATGTAGTCATTTTTTGTTTTGGGGTCACACCCAGCAGTGCTTAGGGGATACTCCTGGCTCCATGCTCAGAAATCACTCCTGGCAGGCTCGGGGGACCATATGGGATGCTGGGATTTAAACCACCATCCTTCTGCATGCAAGGCAAACTCCCTATCTCCAATCTATATCTCTGGCCCCAGCATGTAGTCATTTTAATTGTTTTCTGGGTGAGTTGACAGAAACCTGGATTCATTAGAGTGCCATACTAAATGTGGTTGAGTTGCCAAAAACTACAAGGTATAATTTAGAGGAAATAGATTCAAAGACCAAGGGAGATAGGAATGTTAGAGTGATTTTATCATCATTGCTCACGCGTTTCCTAAGGATGTTTCCCAAGAGGCCCCCAAACTCACTGCCTTTGACAAGGCAACAGTAAATACATTAGCCAACATCTTTAGAAAAACCTAGAAAAGTGATCTGTCGGCCAAGACTACAGTGGAGAAAAATTGTAGTTGAAAAGGAAATACACCATTTTTATTGGCTTGCGAGTTTTACATGGTAACACACAGATGGGGAAGAATGTTGACTGCCAGAAGTTGGTGGGTTTAACTGTCACAGAGAGCAGCTGGCTCAACTAATCACATAAGGACTCATAGGACAGAATAGATGCACACCAATAAGATCCTTATTTGGGGGCCTGAGCAGTGGTGCAAGCGGTAGGGTGTTTGCCTTGCACACGGCTAACCTAGGATGGACCATCGTTCGATCCTCCAGCATCTCATCTGGTCCCCCAAGTCAGGAGAAATTTCTGAATACATAGCTCAGGAGTAACCCCTGAGTGTCACTTGGTGTGGCCCCCCAAAAAAGATTCTTTTTAGTGGATATATATTTTTATTAATATTTTTATTTTAACATCTTGATTACAAATATGATTGTGATTAGGTTTCAGTTATGCAAAGAATACCCCCCTTCACCAGTGCAACATTTCCACCACCAATGTCTCAAATCTCCCTCCATCCCACCCCACCCCCACCTGTACTCCAGACAGGCTTTCCAGTTCCCTCATTCATTCACATGCTTATGGTAGTTCTCTGTGTAGTTATTTCTATAACTGCACTCAAAGAGTGCTTTGTGGTGAGCTTCATGAAGTGAGCTGGAAGTTCCAGCCCTCCTCTCATTGTCTCTGAGGATTGTTGCAAAAGTGACTGTTATTTTTCTAAAACCCATAGATGAGTGAGACTATTCTGCATCTATCTCTCTCCCTCTGACTTTTCACTCATCATGATAGATTCCATGTCCATCCATGTATAGGAAAATTTCATGACTTCATCTCTCCTGACGGCTGCATAATATTCCATTGTATATATGTACCACAGTTTCTTTAGCCATTCATCTGTTTAAGGGCATCTTGGTTGTTTCCAGAGTCTGGCTATTGTGAATAGTGCTGCAATAGGTGTAAGGAATGGATTTTTGTATTGTAGTCTTGTGTTCCTAGGATATATTCCTAGGAGTGGAATAGCTGGGTCGAATGGCAGCTCAATTTCCAATTTTGGGAGAAATCTTCATATTGCTTTCCATAGAGGTTGGACTAGATGGCATTCCCACCAGCAGTGGATAAGAGTTCCTTTCTCTCCACATCCCCGCCATCACTGATTGTTCTCATTCTTTGTGATGTGTGCCAATCTCTGTGTTGTGAGATGGTATCTCATCGTTGTTTTGATTTGCATCTCCCTGATGATTATTGATGACGTAGGTAAAACACTCCATGACATTGATACTAAAGGCATCTTCAGGGAAGAAGCTGCACTTTCCAAACAAGTGGAAGCAGAAGTAAACAGATGGGAATACATTAAGCTGAGAAGCTTCTGCACCTCAAAAGAAATAGTGCCCAGAATACAAGAGCCACCCACTGTGTGGGAGAAATTGTTCACCCAATACCTGTCAGATAAGGGGCTAATATCCAAAATATACAGGGCACTGACAGAACTTTACAAGAAAAAACATCTAATCCCATCAAAAAATGGGGAGAAGAAATGAACAAACACTTTGATAAAAAAAAAAATACAAATGGCCAAAAGGCACAAATAAGATTCTTATTTTGATTTGACAGACTTTGTTAATAGATGTCTGACTTGGTCCATCAGAAATGACTTCCAGACCATAACATATCTTGCTTATTTACCACCCAAAATCCATTCACTAAACCAAACATTCCTCCTTTCTAAGTAGATTTTCAGTAAGATTTTTAGAAAGAATTACTTACTCCTTAGGAACAGAGAGATAGTACAGAAGATAAGGTGCTTGTCTAGCAATGTAACTGACCTTGGCTTGATCCCCAGTACCACATATTCCCTCAAGCACCACTAAGCATCTTTCTGAAGCATAGTCAGGAATAACATCTGAGCACTGCCAAGAGTAGAGAGGTAGTATGCATGCTTGTACATGCACACATACATACTTTAAAAAAAATCTTACTCCAAAATACAAATGGGAAGGAAATAAGAGGTCCCCCTTTTGTTAAAAGTTATCTAATTGAATTTGATTCTGGCTGCCTAAGTAATGGCTGACTTACAACCAAAGGCCTGAAATAAACTAACACACTGAGAAGGGAAGTACAAAGGCAGTTCAAAAAAATCTATGTTGGTTTTTTTGTTTGTTTTGTTTTTTTTTTTTTGTTTTGAGGGCCACACCCAGTGATGCTCAGGCTCTGCACTCAGTATTCGCTCCTGGCTTGGGGGACCATATGGGGGGGGGGGGCCGGGGGATAGAACCACGGTCCATCCTAGGTCAGCCACTTGCAAGGCAAATGTCCTACTGCTGCACCACTGCTTGGGCCCCAAGAAAATCCATATTGTTAATGACATTTTCAACTGTTGATTCACACAACCCTGATATTTCTGTGCCTTCAGACTTCATTATATGAGGAAAGTCTTTCTATTATTTAAGCCACTTAAGATATTTTGTACTCAGAGCTGGAGTGGTGGTGCAAGCCATAGGGTGTTTGCCTTGCATGTGCTAACCTAAAATGGACCCCGGTTAGATCCCCCTGCGTCTCATGTGGTCCCCCAAACCAGAAGTGATTTCTGAGTGCATAGCCAGGAGTAACCTCTGAGTGTTACCAAGTGTAGCCCAAAAACCAAAAAAAAATTTTTTTCTATACTCAAAGTGTACATTCCCGGAATCTTTACCCAAAAAGACCCCAACTTTCCCACAAACATTTATCAGTGTGTCTGTATGTTAGGAAAAAGTAAATTCTTTGGGGTACTTCTCAGTCACTAGCTTGGCTCTAATATGATATAATAAAATCCAAACTATTGTGATGTCAGAATAAGTACTAGCAGTCTCAGTACTAGCAGTTTCAGTTTTACTGAAACCTACCTTATTTTAGGTGACCCTCAACCTAACCCAGTAGTCATTTTTCCAGGTCCCGAACATATTCCTGGAATAGGTATACTTAGTAATTCTCAAGCAGAATCTCTGACAAGAAAATAAAGGAATAATACAACTTAAGTTAAAAAAAAAAGAAAGAAAGAAGAAAACCTGGACTTTCCTCTCACGACCAAAATGTCATAAAATCCAACTTCCCACATAAAAGACTCACAGAAATTTACTATCGCTCTTAAATATTTAAAAGGCACAGTCGTCGTGATTTCTCTCACATTCTAACTTAAATGGCCAGTTTGGCAAAGCAAAAGACAATTAGACCTTCACAAATGGCTGTGTATCACTATAAAGACAATCAAATAGTAATTTCAGTTATAATCATAGCTTCAGACATAGCCTTCTTAATGGAACAAGTCAGCATAGTCTCTGGCACATGAAATGCAGCTATTGAGCAAACACTTTCTCTCTCTCCTCTCTCTCTTCTCTCTCTCTAAGGAAAGAACCCCTTAAGTTCTCAACCAGTACATAGAATATTCCAGCTATTTAAATATGTCTGTCTTCAAATAGGTGCCCAAATTCATTTTCTGAGATCCTGATTATCCTACTCAACCACCAAGAATGTGTACCTTTTTTAATGTATATCTTTTTTTTAATAACTCTGATAAAAAAAATATCTCAGTTCCTCTAATGGTAAAATGTCTCTTAGATAAACTATTCTGCAGATCAAATGAGTAAAAATTGATTTTGCTTGACTTTCAATCAAGAACCATGATTGATATACAAGGTCAAAGAATGAGTTGGTGACTATTTTGGAAAATGAAATAGCATTTTTTTTTTTTTGCCTAACGAAATAACCCCTAAAACTCATGACATTAAAACAGTTTCAGTTTTATCCTTCTTCATCATTTCATGGGTCACTTGAGGGGTTCTCTTGAGATTCTGAGTTACTCAACTGTATCTTAAAGCCCCAGTAAAACATCTGGGTTGACTCTCCTCACTCTCCAGGTGTTCTTTCTTTCTCAAGGAAGTAAGACCAGCCTTCTTAATAGCAAGTAGTCTCAAGATTTCAATAATCTGAGGAATGAAACTACAATCCTGCGATTGATCTTGCTACCAAAACCTGTCATTCTGCCACATTATGCTTAACTCTAATATTCACAAAGCCATGAAGGGATCTATTTCCCTCGCCCCTTTGTGAATTAAGACAGAGTTGGGAGAAGCCATTCTTGCAGATAATCTGATATTTGTTGGATTGACTCATTGATAGGGGTGGTGAACAAGTTTGACACAAAGAGCCAAAATTTTAAACTGTGAGAGTCAGAGAGCCACACCACACAGTGACCTGCCAAAACAGACAAACATTCACACAAAAGCATATAATTTTAACAATAATATATTAAACACATATTGCATTTTGCCATTTTGAGTGAGGGTAAAAATCCTGTTCACCACCCCTGCTCTAGCAGAAAGATCTGATTGCAAGCATTGCCATAGTGTCTCTTTTACTCTATATTTGACTAAAAAGCTCATAGAATCTTTACACTCAGCATTTATTACTGATTAAATGAAAACTACTGACAATGAGGTATTCTATTCAATAGAATAAAAGAGTGCAGAAGAAGGAATGGGAAACTTAGCCTCAGATTAATATGTTTTGTATCTTGGACTAGAACTCTTCCACTAAAATTGCTCATGTCTCAGGTGAGAACAAAGGTTGGAAAGTGGGATCCTAACACCCTGAACACCCTGGCCCATCTCTTGCCACATTCAGGATCTTCATACTCTTTCAGGAGTGTCCTAGCTAAGGAAATCCAAGGGGAAAGACCTCAGAGAACTGAAACAATTATAAAGTTACTCCAACAAGTAAGGTATACTTTCTTTCTAAGGTTGGATGGCTGTTTTCCTACATAGACTGAAGAACTGAAGAAAAACATCATCAATTATGTTACTTCTATCATCATATGTGTAGCTTCTTTAAACACATATTTTGAATTTGGAGCCTTTCTCATTCATCTGTGCTTCTCCTTTCTGGGCTCCTACTTCCAATACTTCTGTGCCATACAACTCCACAAACATAGTTTGGTGACTTTAAGAAAGTGTCTCAATCTCTGAACACTGAAGGTGCACAATAGGTTTAAAATGGTCACTTTAGGGGCCGGAGATAGCATGGAGGTAAGGCGTTTGCTTTGCATGCAGAAGGACGATGGTTCGAATCCCGTCATCCCATATGGTCCCCCGAGCCTGCCAGGAGCCATTTCTGAGCGTAGAGCCAGGAGTAACCCCTGAGTGCTGCTGGGAGTGACCCAAACCCCCCCCCCAAAAAAAATGGTCACTTTAAAGAAGAACTTTGAGGAGTTTTGAATCAATTATCAACTCTCTTTATTGCCAAGAGAAATTTTCCAATCCAGCCTTAGGTAAAAGAAGCCCTCTCCATACCACTTAGAGTCCAGTTGTCTTGAATGTCTCAAAAAGTCCAACCAGTGAAAGGAAATCTTCCACCAGATTTTTCACAGAGTTTTATTCCATATCTCTGGATGCTTCCTGTTATCCAAGCTGACCCTTTTCCCTGCCAATGGTTCAACATGATCTCCATTACATTTTGCTCCTGACCCCTCTGCAACCATGTTAATTAAACACAAAATTGTCACTATGTTTTCAGGAAAGTATTCTCAACACCATTTTCTCAATGGTTCCTTGATAGAGTCATAGGTTAAGGTCATAGGTCACCTTCAATGTGGCAGCAAGTTTGTTCTGTCCCTCTTAGAATATTTTAACTTTGTGTTGGCCAAGATCCAGTCCCAAGCAACTCCGTCCTTCCATGATCAAGGTATAAGATGATTTCTAAATGCCCTCAATCATACTTCATCAAGAGGATTGTGAAATGAGGCTTATACATCTAGCAATAAGCAAAGAATTCCTTCCTTCATCCACAATTGCATTTTCAATGAGATTTCCTACATGCCAGGCACATTAATTATTGCAAAAAAATATCACATTTTAGAGTGCTCTTGGCTCAGACCAATGATTTTCAGCCTTAGATACACATTAGAAATACCTGGAGGATTTTTTTAAAAACCTAACATCCTAGCAGCCTCATAAGCCAATTAAATAGGAATTTCTAGTATTGTTTAAAGATCTCCAAATGATTTCTACATGAATCCACAATTATTTCCTCTGGTACCTCAGATAATCAATCATAAGCTCTGTAAGTAGCCTGGGATAAAGTTTATGTGGAGTGACTTTCAGCTTAAGCTTCAGTAATAGAATCTGTAACAGAGGGGAAGAGGTCATCCTACCATGTTTAGTTCTGATCAGACCCCACCTCAATGGTTTCTTAATAAGAATAAGGACAAGCCACTAAGAAACTTTTAGTCCTAAAATCCTGTCAAATGAGGTGTTTTGTTCAATAAAAGAAAGAGGAAAAAGTGAAGAAAGAATGTGAAAGTTAACCTCAAATTAATATGTTATTTACCTTGGACTAGAGCTCTTCCACTAAAATTGCTCATATCTCAGGTGAGAACAAAGGTTGGAAAGTGGGATCCTAACACCTGAACACCCTGGCCCATCTCTTGGCACATTGAGAATCTTCATCCTTTTTCAGGGATGTCCTACCTAAGGGAACCCAAGAGTCAAGACCTCAGTGAGTTGAACTGAAACAGTTATATAGTTGCTCCAACAAGTAAGTTATACCCTCTTCCTAAGGTTGGATGGTTGTTTTCTTACATAGACTGAAGAACTGAAGGAAAACATCTCAATTATGTTACTTCTATCACCATATATGTAGCTTCTTTAATCACATACTTTGAATTTGGAACCTTTCTCATTCATCTGTGCTTCTCCTTTCTGGGTTCCTACTTCCAATACTTCTGTGCCATACAATTTCACAGACTTAGTTTGGTGACTTTAAGAAAGTGTCTCAATCTCTGAACACTGAAAGTGCACACTGGGTTTAAAACTGGTCACTTTATAGAAGAACTTTGAGGAGTAAGTGAGACTGTGGATGTACTATCAACTCTATTGCCAAGAGAAATTTTCCAATTCAGCCTTAGGTAAAAAGTATATTTGGTAGGTATATTATGTATATTTAGGTATATAGGTATATATTCACTGTATAGGTGAATGCTTTTTCCAAATACTGCAAAGCTTTCTTGTGGGGGGAGGCAGAACTCCCTCAATCTATTCTTTCAGTTCACTGGAAGTGCTAATTCCTAAGAAAAACAACTATCCAAAGATGTCAGGACCTTCTCTATGGTCTCCCTTGCTAGAAATTGCAATGATGATTCGGCTCTAAATTAGGGGCAGTTCAATCTGCCATCGTGAGTGAGCTAAACTTGATTATTATTGGCAGAAAACAGAAGGTAGACAACAAAAATAGCCAAATTTTGGGACCAAAGTGGTGGTGAAAGCAGCAGGATGTTTGCCTTGCATGCACTGACCTTGGACGGACAGCACGGTTTGATCCCCCTGGCGTCCCACATGGTCCCCCAAGCCAGGAGTGATTTCTGAGCTCATAGCCAGGAATAACCTCTAAGCGTCACCAGGTGTGGTCCAAAAAGCCAAAAAAAAAAAAAAAAAAAAAAGTTCAAAAATGGCCAAATTTCCTAGAACAAAACATCACTGTTTCATGGTTCAAGGCCATCTCTTCCCTGGCACATCAAACCCCTAGGAACCAGACTAAAGAGTTAGATAGGCTTGAGGGTCTTGTTTTGTTTTGTTTTAATAGCGAAAAGGGTCATTTTCCTTCTATTGTGGTCACAATGTCAAAAATATCCTTCAAAATATATTATCAGAGGAGCCGGAGAGATAGCATGGAGGTAAGGCACTTGCCTTGCATGCAGAAGGATGGTGGTTCAAATCCCGGCATCCCATGTGGTCCCCCAAGCCTGCCATAAGCGATTTCTAAGCGTAGAGCCAGGAGTAACCCCTGAGCGCTGTCGGGTGTAACCCCAAAAAATAAACAAATATATATATATAATCACAACACCAAAATACATGGTCATACCAAAGTACCAATAACTGTCCACTAGAGACCAGAGGGGGCTCTCTCCATCTCAACCCTCCACCCTCAATCATGCCTGCCTCAATATCCTTAGGTTTGTGGTCTGAGTGCAAAGATTTTTTTTCATTCAAATTTGTCTGTATGAGGTCTCAGTCAGCCCTACAATCTTCAAATGCTTCAATAGTGGGTTTCAGAGCAACCAATCAGGAATGGTTGTTAACTTTAAAAAAAAAAAAAAAACTTTTCAAACCAGCTCATGATATGAAGATTACCACAAAGACAGGTGAGTGCAGTTAGAAAACTGGGGCCAGAGAGGTGGCACTAGAGGTAAGTTAAGCCTTGCAAGTGCTAGCCAAGGAAGGACTGCGGTTCAATCCCCTGGCATCCCATATGGTCCCCCCAAGCCAGGGGCAATTTCTGAGCGCTTAGCCCCGAGTAACCCCTGAGCATCAAATGGGTGTGGCCCCCCCCAAAAAAAAAGAAAAAAGAAACTAACTACACTAACAACTACCATGGCAGTGTTGATGAGTGAGAGATATAGAATGCCTGTCTCAAATACAGGCAGAGAGTGGGGGAGGAGGTTGATAGGGGACATTGGTGGTGGGAATGTTGTACTGGTGAAGGGGGGTGTTCTTTATAAAAAAAAAAAAGAGAGAAGAAAGAAAGAAAGAAAGAAAGAAAGAAAGAAAGAAAGAAAGAAAGAAAGAAAGAAAGAAAGAAAGAAAGAAAGAAAGAAAGAAAGAAAGAAAGAAAGAAAGAAAGAAAGAAAGAAAGAGAGAGAGAGAGAGAGAGAGGGAGAGAGAGAGGGAGGGAGGGAGGGAGGGAGGGAGGGAGGGAGGGAAGGAAGGAAGGAAGGAAGGAAGGAAGGAAGGAAGGAAGGAAGGAAGGAAGGAAGAAAGAAAGAAAGAAAGAAAGAAAGAAAGAAAGAAAGAAAGAAAGAAAGAAAGAAAGAAAGAAAGAAAGAAAGAAAGAAAGAAAGAAAGAAAGAAGAAAGAAAGAAAGAAAGAAAGAAAGAAAGAAAGAAAGAAAGAAAGAAAGAAAGAAAGAAAGAAAGAAAGAAAGAAAGAAAGAAAGAAAGAAAGAAAGAAAGAAAGAAAGAAAGAAAGAAAGAAAGAAAGAGAAGAGAGAAAAACAAGAGAGAAAAAGAAAAAGTGGAACCAATTTAAAAAATAAACCTTTTCAGCTGAAAACCAAGATTCAGAGTTCCATTTATGGCTACACCTCTTACCACGTGTGTGATATGAACAACATCCTTTTAACCTCTCTCAGCCTCAGTTCCTTCATCTGAGAAATGAGGAAAATAAAAATTAGTGAGACCTGAGCAATAGCACAGTTGATAGGGTATTTGCCTTCCATGCAGCCTACACAAGTTCAATCCTCAGCATTCTATATGGTCCACCAGCCTGTGACCTTACCTACAAGATATAACCTCCCATTTCTGGAAGGGGTCTTGGGGAGTTACAAAAGGTTTGGCCTCAGGGGCAAGAGAGGATTTTGCATGGATGGAGTTGAAGAAGAAGCAGGAGGAGAGATGGCTGAAAGACAAGGTACAATGCAGGGCTGAAGAGGAATCCAGCGTAAAAGGTTATGAGAGAAGCCACACATATTGGCTAGGGCATGAATAAAGCTGTTATTTCCTGAAGCCTGCCTGTGAGTGAGTTCTCTACCCGTCACTATCCAGAAGTTGGGGGACTGCCTTGTTTTTATCTAATTTAAAAAGAAAAGGGCTTAATGCAACACCAGCCTACCAGGAGTAATTTCTGAATGAAGAGCCAGGAGTATCCCCCAAGCACCACTGGGTGTGGCCCAAACACTCCCCCAAAATTAGCTCCATTGGAAGCTCCTTCAATAGGCATTCAACAGATCACATCTTTACAATTGGTGGTTTTTCTACTGCTTAACAAAGTCTGGGGTTAACTCTTGAATCCAGAATTTTTTTTATTCAAGGAAAAATGCCACATGCAATAGGAAAGATTACCCCTAGAGCCAACCTGAATACAACATTGGTCTCCAGGGAAGGCAACAGAAAGAGGAAAAACTGTCTCTGGAGTCCCCACATATGAAATGGTTCAATTGGGTCATGAGAGATGTGAGCCCTGTCACCTTAAACTGATTGACTTGGGTGAGTTTAATTCCCTCTCTGGACACTTTGTTTTCTATAAAAATAAAGAATACACTCAGATTAATCTCTGTGAGAAGAATTCTAGAATCAATTGTGAGTCCAGGATGATAAGTGATTGGGAGCAATTGAGCACTCACGGGACCAAGAGGCCCCTATGG
Organism: Suncus etruscus; assembly: GCF_024139225.1. Classification (NCBI taxonomy): domain Eukaryota; kingdom Metazoa; phylum Chordata; class Mammalia; order Eulipotyphla; family Soricidae; genus Suncus; species Suncus etruscus. The sequence goes on along the minus strand of NC_064866.1, from coordinate 11,987,585 downwards.
GGGCCATGACAAAGAGGCTGAAGGTAACCTTCCCAAATAGAGATTCTTATTTCCACTGACTCCACAGGTTTAGGAACATAAAATTCTTTGCCTGAAAAGCAGATGGAGAAGAAGTATGAGCTTCTAAAGTTTCACCTGCCCTTTTCATGTATCTGCAAAGACAAGAAAAAGCAATATCTCAACCTCTGGGAATTGTGCCGGGGTCCAGAAGCCACAGTGAAGTAGTGAAAGGCCCCACGGGCCCCAAATGGGAGCTTGATTCCAATTTGAAGCTGTCAGAACTACAGCTTGAATTCTGAGCAGCCTTGGTCTCAGGGGGCTTACAGCTCCTCCTGGCAGCCGGAGGAATTATTCACTTGGATAAGCCCAAATTAGACTTAAGGAAAAGAAACCCATTTTAAAACTCCCCCCCAGAAGTTGAGAGTTTTTCCACTGGCTCACATTTTCACATCCACTTTCCTTATGCCTCCCAACTTCTTTAAGTCTCAAACCAGCAACATTCTCAGGGCTTAGCCACTCAGAAACACTAGATGGCTATGTCTATTCTATTCACTGTGGAAAGGAAAAAAGGAAACCAAGGGAATTGCAAATAAATTCTAGCTGTTCCAAACCCTATAAAAATCAGTAAGAACATTAGGAAATCTTAACTTGCCATGCAAATTCTTAATGAAGGATATTCCCTTTCTGTTAATACTCTGGAAGAACTCTTTGATATGGTTTTGAAAATAATATGATATTGCCTCCAATACCATTTAAGGTTATCCCCATTGGCCATTTCTTCTAATGCTCTTTTTCTAGATCTTGCCTAATTGGTCCAGAAGAATGTACAAGTGAGGATTCTAGAATTGCTCTAGCTATTTACATTTTCCTTGTATTCAGTGTTAGTCTCCATTTTGAACTGACTAAAGTCAATTCAGTTGTTTGCCTCTAAAGATGCATAAAGATAATAAAAGCTCCCTTTTCTAGGGAGCTAACAGTACTAGGGAAAAAACTAGCAACATATTTCTCTCTTTACCCAGCTCTCCCTAGGCCAGAAGTTTCAACATGTTCTGGACACATGATGGTTTCACCTTTACTTCTGTACCCAATTTTACCTGTCTACTGCCCACATCTCTCTCAGATTCCTAGTGAGACATCAACGCCTCTAATAATTCTTGCCTGACCCACAGACCCAACAGACAGACCCAATTCTGTCTGAATTAAGTGTATTCTGATAGCACAAAGTGCTTCCTCTGAGGGTAGAAGTATGTAATCTGTCTTCTAAGACACTCTAGCCCTCAGAAAAGGAACTAGAGTCTGATTGCTAGCCTACTCCTGCACATGTCATAGTACCTAGGACTCAGAGAGTACCAAGTCAGTACTGGTAAGGTGACTAAATGGGTGACTTACCTTCCCTCTCCAGCTCACAGAAATCAGTTAATTAACCCAAATTATTTGTCCCAGAATGGTAATCAACAAATTCAGACTAATTGATATGCCAAAACCTGTATTAGATGCTATACAACTGAGATAAAGCTATAAATAAAGGAAAATGAGAGGGGCAAAACTTCTCTTGGGGAATAATAGAATCTATAAGAAGGATCTCTGGATTCCTTTATTCCTGTGAAGTATTTCCCATCTCTATTTTCTGCATCTTAAAAAATGAACTTGTGAAGGGGGGTGTTCTGTTTATGACTGAAACCCAACTACAATCATGCATGTAATCATGGTGCTTAAATAAAGATTTTATAAGAAATAAATAAAGGTAAAAATGCTATCAAAAATGTTTAAATGTATATCTCACTAGTATTATTCATCTATGAAGTTGATAATATTTCCTAATGTGAAAATTAATTCCAGGGTATTGAAACAAAAAAATAGACTCAGGCCCGGAGAGATAGCACAGCGGTGTTTGCCTTGCAAGCAGCCGATCCAGGACCAAAGGTGGTTGGTTCGAATCCCGGTGTCCCATATAGTTCCCCCGTGCCTGCCAGGAGCTATTTCTGATCAGACAGCCAGGAGTAACCCCTGAGCAATGCCGTGTGTGGCCCAAAAAACAAAATAGACTTGTGGTGGCCAGAGTGATAGTACAGTAGGTAGGGTGCTTATCTTGCATGTAGTCAATATGAATCTGATCCTCAGCACCCTCAATATAGTCCCTTGAGCTCATTGTAGTCCTTTGAGCCCACATGGAGTTATTCCCTGCGTGCAAAATCAAAAATAAGTTTTTAACACTGCTGAGTATGACCCAAAATTAAAGGGGGAAAATGGACAAGTAATAATTACCATAAGTAAATGATTGGGCTTATAACAGGCTCCTAAGTCAATGGGTAGAAACCTCCAGAACAATGCTAGATTCTTAGTACAGTAGAAACTATTTAGCAAAATGCCACAGTGGGGTTGGCTAACTCTTGGGGCTCCTGATCACTTCATCTCTGGTTCCTGCCTGGTTGAAAGAGCTGCTGCATAGAATTTTAGCCAAGACCCCAGACAAGTGGATGGAAAAAAGACCTTGGAGCTTCCTTTTGCAAAGGGCTCTGTCGCTGCCAGCCCTGCTACTCCAGCAGGCACTGAGAGAAGACAGAGGGACCTCATCCCTGCCCACCAGCTAGCAATTACCGAGCCCAAATTGTCTCCTGCAAGAAGACTTGTTGTCCTGATGTCATTGCAGCATAAAATAAATTGCACTGCCCATCAACCTGCTGGAGGCCAACATTTGCTGGCAACTCCCACTAGCTCCCAGAAAGAGCTTATTCAGATGTGAAGACAAGTCAGCCAGCTGCAACCATGGCTGGGAGTGACCCTGCAGTCCCAGGAAATATGGAACTGTTATCCAAAGACCCAGCACAGGCTTTAAGGGACACTGAAATAGAGGAACACAACTTGCTTCCATGTTTGTCAAGATCCAACAGAAATAAGTCGGTACTGACAGAACTTAATAAGAAAAAAACATAACCCCATCAAAAAAAATGGGAGAAGAAATGAACAGACACTTCCTCAAAGAAGAAATACAAATGGCCAAAAGACACATGAAAAAGTGCTCCACATTACTAATCATCAGGGAGATGCAAATGAAAACAACAATGAGGTACCATCTCACACCACAGAGTCTGGCAGATATCACAAAAAACAAGAACAATCAGTACTGGTGGGATGTGGAGAGAAAGGAACTCTTATTCACTGATGGTTAGAATGCCATCTAGTTCAGCCTTTCTGGAAAACAATAAGGAGATTCCTCAAAAAAATGGAAATTGAGCTACATATGATCCAGCTATACCGCTCCTAGGGATATACCTAGTAACACAAAAATACAATTCAAGAATCCCTTCCTCACACCCATATTCATTGCTGCACTATTTGCAATAGCCAGACTCTGAAACCAACCAAGATGTCCTTCAACAGAGGAAATTGGCTAAAGAAACTGTGGTACATAAACACAATGGAATATTATGCAGCTGTCAGGAGAGATGAAGTCATGAAATTTTCCTATACATGGATGTACATGGAATCTGTTGTGTTAAGTGAAATAAGTCAGAGAGAGAAAGACACAGAATAGTCTCACTCATCCATGGGTTTTAAGAAAAATAAAGACATTATTGTGGGGCTGGAGAGATAGCACAGTGGCGTTTGCCTTGCAAGCAGTCGATCCAGGACCTAAGATGGTTGGTTCGAATCCCGGTGTCCCATATGGTCCCCCGTGCCTGCCAGGAGCAATTTCTGAGCAGATTGCCAGGATTAACCCCTGAGCACCGCTGGGTATGGCCCCAAAACCAAAAACAAACAAACAAACAAACAAAAAAGGACATTACTGTAATAAGACCCAGAGACAATAGAGTTAAGGACTGGTAGGGCTGGAAGAACTGGCTCACAATTTGAAGCTCACCACAAGGGTGGTGGACTCTGTTAGGGAAATAAATTCACTAACAACTAGCATGACAATGTTAAAGAATGAGAGAGGTAGAATGCTGGTCGCGAATACAGGCAGGGGTGGGGGAAAAATGGGGGCATTGGTGGTGGGAATGTTGCACTGGAGATGGGGGTATTCTGTTTATAACTGAAACTCAACTACAAACATGCTTGTAATCATGGTGCTTAAATAAAGATTTATATAAAAAATTTTAAAAAAAGAAATGTCAAACCATTCTGGGAAAACCATTCCAAGAAACCTACAGTGCCACCCATGTGGAATTTTATGCTAGATAAATATTTGCACTCAAAAGTGTTTGGGGAGAGCTCTGACAAGGTCCCATTTCTGCTTTACCTCCAGACTAAAAGGTTTCCATATTCCTGAACAGATCTCTGATCCCACAGTTTCTCCTCCTGTTTTCTCCCATGTCACAGTATTGGGATTTCCTAGTCTTTGATCACACACAATCTCAAATTTAGGGTAAAGTCTTAATATTCAAGGATCTCCTTGGAGGCAGAGAGATGGCACAGTGTTAAATACTTGTCTTGTATGGGGTTAACCATAGTTCAATCCCTGAAATCATATTTGGTATCCCAAGCAGAGCTAGGAGTGATACCTAAACCAGAGTCGGGAGAAAATCTTGAGCATGACTGGGTGTGACCTCCCAAAAAAAAAAAAAATATTCTCTTTGTCCCCAGATTCCCTTGCAAAACTTATATCTCACTTACCTAGCACAGGAACTCTTCATGCCTAACATGTTTTCTCCATCATGTATGCCACATTTTAATGGTTTAGCACCTAGGCAAGGATGTGGCTCAGGAATAGAATATGTGCATTGTACATGCCAGGTCCCAGTTTTGATTCCTAGCACTTGCAAATCTTTTGAATCTGAGGCATCAAGACCAAGATTAAATCTGCTTTTCTTTCTGACTTTGAGCCTTCCATACTCCCTCTGCCTACAGTCCTGGGTGCTGAAAAACAAAAGCAAGCACAGTGTTTACTGATTGTGTCTATGTACCTCACAGTTTATGAATACAGTGGCGTTTAGCATTATATATATGTTGGTTTTGGGGAGTCACACCCAGCAGTGCTCAGGGGTTACTCCTGGCTCTACGCTCAGAAATTGCTCCTGGCAGGTTCGGGAACCATATAGGATGCCGGGATTCGAACCACTGTCCTTCTGCAAGCCAGGCAAACGCCTTACCTCCATGCTATCTGTCTGGCCCCAGCATTATATATTTCTTTTTTTTTTTTTTTTTTTTTTTTTTTGGTTTTTGGGCCACACCCGGTGACGCTCAGGGGTTACTCCTGGCTATGCGCTCAGAAGTCGCTCCTGGCTTGGGGGACCATATGGGACGCCGGGGGATCGAACCGCGGTCCGTCTCCTAGGCTAGCGCAGGTAAGGCAGGCACCTTACCTCGAGCGCCACCGCCCGGCCCCAGCATTATATATTTCTATGGTTTTTCCTTTTTTACAATTCAGAAAGCTGGGCTTGAGGTGCAAGGTTTTTCCCAAGTTCTAAATTGCTAGGATTTGATCCCAGAATTACAGACTCCAGAATGGACACTCTCCATTGTTTGCGGAGACTATCTCTTCTGCTACAAGGAGAGAATAGGGACAGATTCAACTCATCTGCAATCTCTATCTTCATCCCAATATGCTTAATTTTTTCAAAATCAATTGATTGGTTGGTTTGGGGGCCATACCCAGCGGTGCTCAGGAGTTACTCCTGGCTTTGCACTCAGAAATCACCCTTGGCATGCTGGGGGACCATAGGCAATTCTAGGAATCAAACTAGGTTCCTCCCAGGTTGGCCACATGCAAGGCAAATGCCCTACTACTGTTATCTCTCAGCCCCCCCCCCTCAGTATGCTAAAACTTTAAGTAGCAAGTATTTTATTTTGATGTCAGTGAACCTGATACATGAAGGGCCCTCACTGAACCTGACCATTCAAAGGTCCTAGGTAGAATCCCTGGCAATATATCCATGTGTTCTTTAAACTTTCCACAGAAATCTTTGCAGAGTGAGTGAGTGCTGCTGTGACCTTTCACACCAGCCTCTCTCCAGCACACTTCATATCATGTTTAGAGCATTTAGGAATTAAGTGAAAGGGAAGTGTACCTGAGAAAACTTTGGTATAGTGCTAAATCTATATAGTACATGGTTTTGCATTGAGTTAATTTATTGCTTAGAAATGGCCCTGGGTGGAACTGAGTAATAGTAGAGTGAGTGGGGCATTTGCCTTTCACACATAAATCTGGGTTTGATCTCCTGCATCCCATATGGTCCCTGAGCATTGTTAGGCATGGTTCTTGAGTGCAGAGCCAGAAGTAACCCTTGAGTATCACTAGATGTGGCGAGTAAAACAAAAACAACAAAGAAACACCCCTGGGTGAACACTTTCCTCTCCTACAGCCAAATTCTCTGGCGCCATGAAACAAAGAAGCCGTGTCAGAGGCCAAAACTGTGTGAATTATACCTACTGCTGCTCAAAAGAGTTTGGAATCAGCATTTCCAAGGGCCGGTAGCACTATCTCAGAATCTATCAGTTCTGTGTGTAGAGTGGCAGATTTTATGTCTCCCAAGCATCCATCATTTTAAAAATCCAAATGTGTAATAATATCCGGAGACAATAGAGACAAGGGCCAGGAGGACCAGTTCATGGGAGGAAGCTTCCCACAAGTAGTGAGGGAGTGAAGTTAGGGTAGAGAAGGGAACACTGTGACGATGGTAGTTAGAAATGATCACTCTGGACAAAACCTAGGTGCTGAAAGAAGATATGCATGATACCTTTCAATATTGCAAATCACAGAGTCTAAAAGAAAAAAAGGGAAGAGAGAGAGAAGTGATGTGGCACGTTTTACCACTCTGATAAGCTCCCAGAGCCCAACCCTTCCTTTCCTCTGTCCATTGATTCAACATCTGCTGCATTTTTCACTATTGCTCTATTTCTATTATATTTAGTTTTATTCCTGTTGTATCTAATTCTAGTGATTGCCTTAAGGCTTTCCATGTAGTTAGCCAGAGAAATTACTCCTTGAACTGGAGCCTGTTGGATCCTCAGTGCTGCATGTTTCCCTGAGCATCTCTGTTGACCCAAAAAACAAATCAATAAATAAATATTTCAAGACAAGAGCAACCCTGAACTCAGAAGGTGATGAATATACCAGGTGAATGGGAAGGCAGGAGCCCTTTGAGTTTGGGTCTACATTATGCTGCTGGGAACAGTATATGAGTCTGATGTTTATTATTTATAGCCTCATATTGCATGGCAAGAGATGTATTTTCTGGCCCGGAGAGATAGCACAGCGGCGTTTGCCTTGCAAGCTGCTGATCCAGGACCAAAGGTGGTTGGTTCGAATCCCGGTGTCCCATATGGTCCCCCGTGCCTGCCAGGAGCTATTTCTGAGCAGACAGCCAGGAGTAACCCCTGAGCAGCGCCGGGTGTGGCCCAAAAACAAAAAACAAAAAACAAAAACAAAAAAAAAGAGATGTATTTTCTTTCTCTCCTCTCTCTTTCTCTGTCTCTCTCACACACAGGGACACACACACACACATATATATGCACATTACCTTTCACTCTTTTCTCTTTTCTCCACTTCTGTTCTTTCCACCAATCCCATACCCTCCTCATTCCTGCCCTTCTTTCTCTACTTTTTTCTCTGACTCTCTCCCCATCCCTCTCCTTTCTATTCCCCATATAAATAGGACAATAATAGAGTCTTTGGAAGGAATAGGAAGGAATATATACCCCCCAATAAAAAAAATTTAGGGAGAACGTAGAAAAGTATAGAAAATGACTGAAAGTAATGGAATCTAAGAACTGCTATACAGAATGGAGAATTTTGAAGGGGCTAGAGAGATAGCACAGTGGTAGAGTGTTTGCCTTGCATGTGGCTGACCCAGGATGGACCTGAGTGCGATCCCTGGCATCACATATGGTCCCCCAAGCCAGGAGCAATTTCTGAGCTCATAGCCAGGAGTAACACCTGAGCATCACCAGGTGTGGCCCAAAAACCAGAAGAGAATGGGGAATCCTGAAGAACGATGGAGGTAAATGGGTACTGGTGGCAGGTTAGGGTGCCAATATTCTCCATGAAGTCCTACCGTTGACAATATTATAAAACTGCAAAACACAATAACTTAAAAAATTAAATTTAAAGAAAAAATTCAGAACTAGGTAGGTCACTGCAAATGCACAACGCAACTGCATCCTGCAAGGGGGAAAATCTTGCTGCATGGCTCAAACTTCTAGTGATCCAATAGCCCACCACATCCCAAAACAGGAGCAGCTCCCATCCCTGACAGGTGAGGTTGGAAGTCTTCTAGGAAGGGAGCTGTGCAATGAAATCCATCTCAAAATCAGAAAGTTTGGACTCTACCCAGGAAATGCATCTTCTAGCCCACTCAATGGGGTTGAAAAAGAAGCGTATTCAAATCACACAATTACTGTCTGGATAAATTAATTGTTGCATTCATTTAAATGGATGAGACATTTTAATTAGCAGGGCCTGGTTGTTTGCCGAAATTGAATTTTTGGCATGTGGGTGTTATGTGAACATGTGTGTTTGTTCTAGCAGAGCCCAAGCTGGAGCAAATCGACAATGATTGCTTTCTCCAGAGATGAAAAGATCTGGCAACCGGGAAGCAACCAGCCTTCTCTGTAGGTTCCTATTCTGAGCTGGAAGGAAAACCACAGCGTCCTCACCTGGACTCTGCAGGGGACTTGTAGAGCTGGAGAACACATCTGCGGGCTTAGAAACAGCTGCAGGAGGGATGAGGGTTATGGAGGGAAGAAGGGAAAGGTCTAATGGAGGAAAAGGTACCATGACTTCAAACCTAGACACCTCCCAACTTGTCCTGTACACTGTGCGCCCTTAGGGGGCAGCAGCGCACTAACCCTTGGAGAAGTTGGTGGCCCAGTTGCTTAGCACCATTAGAGACAGAGAGGTGCTAAAGCCAATGACAACAGAATCGATACCCAATCTACAACAAGCTAGACACAGAGGGATCACTTATACTAGCAGCCCAGGGGTCAAAGGAGGGGGATATGAGATGCATGCTGGGAAAAGGGGTAGAGGGAGGACAACATTGGTGGTGGGAATGCCCCTGATTCAATGTCACTATGTACCTAAAATTTTACTGTGAATGATTTGTAATCCACTTTGGTCAAAATAAAAATTATTTTTAAAAATAAATAAATACACTGGTGATGGGTGGTGTTCCTTACATGACTGAAACCCAAACACAATCATGTAGGCAATCAAGGTGTTTAAATAAATAAATAAATAAATTTTAAAAAGTAAATAATAAATAAATAAAATAGGCATTTAGGAGCAGAAAGAAAAGCAATGTGGATAGGAGAGCAAAGATTCCAGTGCCAAGAAGTCAGGAAAAAAAGCCAAATGTGTATCAAGAAGTGAGTTGGAACACAAGAGGGCTAGAAAAAGATTGGCATTCGTTTTAGGAGAGAAGATGAGTCAAGCTTTAGTACGAGAAGACTAGAATCCTGAATCAAGGTACAGGATTGACAGAAACAAAGGTGTTCCAGGCAGAACCCTACCCCCTAGTCCATCTCTCAAGAAAATTTAAACACCCACTGGAGGTAAGAGCTGCTAGAACTCTCCACAAACAGAAAAATCTAGGGGGCCCATGCAGTACTTTGCTGGGCCGTGCAGGCACTGAGTTGGGGGACGGGGATGGGGATGTTTGGCAGGATAAGAGAACTTGGAGATGAAGAAGTCCAAGATCAGCACGTCCTGGGTATGGATTCTTGTTAGACTAACCTTAATTGTAGGATCTTTATTTTTCTCAGTAAATTGGCCAAGTTCGGAAATGGTTAGGAAAAAAAAAAAACAGAAGAAGCAAGGCTAGCAATTCCTTCCTATCTCTTCCCACTCAACCTTACCTAAAAAATCACTGAAGCAACTGAAAAGGCAATAAATCATGATCCTGAAGTGGGGAAGTGAGACTTGGATCTGGCCCTGCCACAGCCCTAAGGCAGGTGGGTCACCCCTTCTGCTTCTTGCCTGCTGACCCATCCAGTGTCTATTGACCCATGGGAGATCCAAACTTCTTTGCAAAAGGTCAGAGCCTTCCTCACACTGAGCTGGGGGAAGCCCCCTTCAAGCTGGCGGCAGAGAGAAAGGCTTTGATTCCATGATTCATTCCACTAAGGGGTTTGCAATTGAGTTTAAATCGCAGCTCTTCATTCCTTTGTTAAGTTAGTTTCCCATTTGTTATAAAAGATGGCAGTAACACCGCTCCTGGTTATGGGGTCGATGGAGCGAAGGCAATAAGATTGTCTCTGAGCACAGAAGAGATAATCTCATTTGCTCTGTCTTTTTTTTTTATCATGGGGAGCAGATAGGAAAATGGAATTTCATGCAGCTGATTCCTTTATGTAGCAACTGATGATAATGGCTATTTTATATTTCCTAAGTGTCAAAATTCTGCTAGACACCAAGAACCTTCTCAGTTTAGGAACTAGATTGAACAGATAGACACAAAACAGTTCCCAGAAAAGACCACTCCTGGGCTGGAGTACAGTGGGGAGGGTGCTTACCTTGCACAAGAATGACCCAGACCCTGATGACAAGAAAGCAGCAACAACACAACCTAAGTGCAGGTTGCCCTACCTCACCACATAATGGTGAGATGAAATCAGAAGACCTTCATCCTACGATCTATGCAAAAAACCAAGATCACTAATTACAGAAGAATGACTCTGACAACCTCAACTGAACAGAACTTTTCCTGGAACCATAAAGAAAGACATTGGGGGTTTGACAACTTACATGCCCAGTGCCTATAATTGGTCCCATAACAGCTTCAAGGGTAGAGACACCCTGTATCTCCTAGGCCAAGGAGATTTTCTTTTTAATTTCCCCAACGTTTAATGTGCCTATGCAGAAAAAAAAATTTTTGCCATATCTGACCCCCCATTTTTTTCTTTTTCATTTCTTTCCTTTTTTATTTTTTTATTATTAGAATCCTTATTTAAACACCTTAATTACAAATATGATTGTAGTTGGGTTTCAGTCATATTAAAACATTCACTTTCACCAGTGCAACTGTCCCATCATCATTGTCCCAAATCTCCCTCCTCCCCATCCCACCCCCCGCCTGTACTGGAGACAGACTTTCTACTTCCCTCATTCATTCACATTGTTAGGATAGTTCTCAATGTAGTTATTTCTCTAACTGCACTCATCCCTCTGTGGTGAGCTTCATATCGTGAGCTGGACCTTCCAGCCCTCATCTCTTTTGTCTCTGAGAATTATTGCCAAAAATGTCTTTTATTTTTCTTAAAACCCATAGATGAGTGAAACTATTCTGTGTCTATCTCTCTCCCTCAGACTTACTTCACTCAGCATAATAGATTCCATGTATAGTATACATCCATGTATAATACAATTTTATGACTTCATCTCCCCTGACAGCTGCATAATATTCAATTTTATTTATATTTGTAGCTTCTAGATAGAGGCCCCCACCCTTTTTTATTATAGAACCATAGAACATGAATCATTGGTTCTGCCTTACATTTATATGTCTCCCTACAAACTGAGAAAAGGAAAATAAAAGTGGTTTCAGGAGCATAGAGTGGAAATAAAAACGGTCAACCAGTGTCAATAACAGTAGAATTAAGAGACCCAAACTATAACAAGCTATACAAAAAAATGGACCTAGCAGTCCAGTGGGCTAAGAGTGGAGCTACGGGGGCATTCATGCTGGGAACTATATTGGAGAGAGGTCAACACTGGTGGGAGGATGGCTCTAATTCACTGTCACTATGTTACTTTAGTGAAATACTACTGTGAAAAACTTGTAAAAGTTTTTTAATTAAAAAAGAAAAAGCCCCAGAGAATGGCACACATCACAAAGAATGAGAATAAACAGTATTGGCGGGGATGTGGAGAGAAAGGAACTCTTATCCACTGCTGGTGGGAATGCTGTCTAGTTCAACCTTTATGGAAAGCGATATGGAGATTCCTCCAAAAACTGGAAATCGAGCTCCCATACGATCCAGCTATACCACTCCTAGGAATATACCCTAGGAACACAAAAATACAATACAAAAACCCCTTCCTTACACCTATATTCATTGCAGCTCTATTTACCATAGCAAGACTCTGGAAACAACCAAGATGCCCTTCAACAGACGAATGGCTAAAGAAACTGTGGTACATATACACAATGGAATATTATGCAGCTGTCAGGAGAGATGAAGTCATGAAATTTTCCTATACATGGATGTACATGGAATCTATTATGCTGAGTGAAATAAGTCAGAGAGAGAGAGAAAAACGCAGAATGGTCTCACTCATCTATGGGTTTTAAGAAAAATGAAAGACACCCTGGTAATAATAATTTTCAGACACAAAAGAGAAAAGAGCTGGAAGTTCCAGCTCACCTCAGGAAGCTCACCACAAAGAGTGATGAGTTTAGTTAGAGAAATAACTACATTTTGAACTGTCCTAATATTGAGAATGTATGAGGGAAATGTAGAGCCTGTTTAGGGTACAGGCGGGGGTTGGGTGGGGAGGAGGGAGATTTGGGACTTGGGTGATGGGAATGTTGCACTGGTGATGGGTGGTGTTCCTTTTATGACTGAAACCCAAACACAATCATGTATGTAATCAAGGTGTTTAAATAAAAAAAAATTATGCATTAATAAAAAAAAAAAAAGAAATATGGGATGTCGGGGGATCGAACCGCGGTCCTTCCTTGGAAAAAAAAAATTAAAAAAGAAAAAGAAAAAGAACCCAGGTTCGATCTTTGATATTCATATGGTCCCCTGAGCACTGCCAGAAGTGATTCATAAATGTAGAACCAGGAGTTACCCCTGAGCACCGCTGGATGTGGTCCCCAAACCAAAAAATTAATACATAAATAAGAGATCCTGAGAGACAGAGAGAGACAAACTCCTCAGATCATTTAATCCAATGCTCAGGCTGGGAGGGTGCATAGAATATTCTAGAAATGAAAGAGTATGGTCAAGTTTGGAACATGATTTAAACTCAGTAAATTCTCTCTCTCATATCAGTCTCTACTCCTCATGGCCTTTTCTTGCTTCTCCCCATCCCCTCACACTCCTTCACACTCCCTGCCGAACCCACCCTTTCCCACTCAAAATTGTGATTGCTTTCAGGCCTTCTCTCTTTAACAGTTAAAGGGAATAGGTAAGGCCATCCGATCTGGCCTAGTCAAATGAGAAGAACCTGAAACACTTCTATATTTCTCACCACAGACATGCCCATATGATCCTCCTGAGAGCTAAAGGATATAGTGCGCAATCAATGCTTTCTTCTTGCATCGCCATTTCCTTGTCTGCAAAATGACAAAGTTGGACAAGATGAGGCTTATGATCTCTGACAGATATGATGGCAGATTGACTACTACAAGAAACTCAGTCTTGTCAGAAGGCTTCATGAGTTCCCTCAAGCTTAGGTGACCTCAATTGGAACAGAGACCAACTGAGGCAGCTGTAGCCCCAAGTTAAGAAGATAAAGGAAAGAGAGAATAAGGGGGGGGGGCGTGGCAGAGGACTTTTTTTAAAAGAAATCTTTACACCTCATTGTGCTCAATGCTTACTCCTGACTGTACACAGAAATCACTTCTGGAGAGCTCAGGGGATGATGTGGGGTAACAGGGATAAAACCCAGGTCATGCAAGGCAAATAATTAATCTACTATAATACTATCTGTCTGACCCAAGTTAAGTCCATCTTCATCATGAGACCCATGTTGTGAAATATTTAAAGACGTAGCAGGATGAGTGTTATGTGGAAATTCTGCTTTGAACTTTCTTAGAGGCAAAATAACTTTCCAGTTACCCACGCTGAAATGTCTCAGCTACTTCTTTGAGTCCTGTCATTGTTTTTCATCGCATTTAGTATTTCTCATACAACTTTCCCAGTCAAGATGATCCTGCTTCAAAGTAACCTGAAGAAGTACTCACTCCAGAATCATGACAGTAATTTTTTTTTCTAGTTTTCAGGTCCTCTTATAACGTCTAAGATTGAGAGCCTCGGAGTTTATTTCCTGTTTGTTTTCTTTCAGTAGCAGGGAGAGAATAGCTACTTCTTTTATTTCTGCTGCCTCTGTATGATGTTTGGACAGATAAAATGATGGGGAGATGAGATACTTCCAACCTGTATGTCTTAAAATATTAATATTATAATAATAAATTGGTTCTAAAAACTAAAAATAAATAGAATCTTCATGGGGTTTTGAGGAGTTTTGAGGAGCCTTGGGTACATTGGTTTTTTTGGTTGATTTTTTTTTGTTTTGTTTTTGGGTCACACCCAGCAGCGCTCAGGGGTTCCTCCTGGCTCTCCGCTCAGAAATTGCTCCCATACGGAGTGCCGGGATTTGAACCACCAACCTTCTGCATGCAAGGCAAATGCCCTACCTCCATGCTATCTCTCCGGCCCTCCTTTGGGTACATTGTTAATGGGGGGAGTGATATAGCCATATATCCAAACCACAAAATCAACAATACTGAAACACAAGATCAAAACTATAACCACCAGCATTTAAAGGTGGTAGGTTGGGAGGTAGGAGTGAACTGGTAAAGGGAAGTTGACACTAGTGGTGGAATTGGTACTAGAACAATATATGTCTAAAACTTAACTATTAATAACTTTGTAAATCATGGTTCTTTAATAAAAGTTTCTAAATATGAGCCTTTCCCCTAGGATCTGGCATAAGGCAAGCCTGCTCCCAAGTTCTATTCAATATAGTACTGGAAGTACTCGCAATAACAATTAGGCAAGAAAAAGATATCAAGGGCAACCAGATAGGAAAGGAAGAAGTCAAGCTCTCACTGTAGCTGGCATAGTATACTTATAACATCCTAAAGACTCTACCAAAAAGTTATAGAAACAATAAATTCATATAGCAAAGTGGCAGCTATAAAATTATTGCACAAAAAAATCAATGGCCTTCTTAGACATAAATGACAGAGAAGAAAGAGACATTTTAAAAAAAGAAGCCATTTACAATAACACCACAGAAATTCAAACACCTTGAGTCAACTTAACTAAAGAACTGAAGAACCTATACCAAAAAACTACAAAACACTGCTTTAAGAAATAAAAGAGAGCACAAGGAAATGGAGTCATATAACTTCCTCATGGATTGGGAGGATTAACATTAATATGGCAATACTCCCCAAAGCATTGTACAGATTTAATGCAATCCCTCCAAAGATACCCATGACATTCTTCAAAGAAGTGGATCAATTACTCCTGAAAAGCATTTGAAACAATAAACATCTATGAAAAGCTAGAGGAGGGGCCGGGAAGGTGGCGCTAGAGGTAAGGTGTCTGCCTTACAAGCGCTAGCCAAGGAACGGACCGCGGTTCGATCCCCCGGCGTCCCATATGGTCCCCCCAAGCCAGGGGCGATTTCTGAGCACATAGCCAGGAGTAACCCCTGAGCGTCAAACGGGTGTGGCCCAAAAACCAAAAAAAAAAAAAAAAAAAAAAAAAAAAGCTAGAGGAACCCTTAGTAAAAGGAATATGGGAGGCATCACTTTCCCCAACTTTAAATTGTATTACAAAATTATAATCATTAAAATAGCATGGTATTGGAATAAATACAGACCCTCAGATCATTGGAATTGACTTGAATATTCAGATAATAACCCTCAGGCTTACAATCAATTAATTTTTGATAAAGGGAAAGAAACACAAAATGGGGGCTGGCGAGGTGGCGCTAGAGGTAAGGTGTCTGCCTTGCAAGCGCAGGACGGCGGTTCGATCCCCCGGGGTCCCATATGGTCCCCCCAAGCCAGGGGCATTTTCTGAGTGCTTAGCCAGGAGTAATCCCTGAGCATCAAACAGGTGTGGCCTAAAAAACCAAAAAAAAAAAAAAAAAGAAACACAAAATGGGGCAAGGAAAACCTCTTCAATAAGTGGTGTTGGGACAACTGGTCAGCCATATGAAAAAAGCAAATTTGGAACTCTATCTAACACCATGCACAAAGGTCAAATAAAAATAGATTAAAGACCTTGATGTCAAACCCATAACTATAATATACAGAAGAAATCATAGGCAAAACACTCCATGACATTAAAACTCAAGGTATCTTCCACTTGTCCAAACAAGTGGAAACAGAAATAAACAAATGGTATTATATTAAACTGAGAAGCTTCTGCAATTTAAGAAAAACAGTGACTAGGGATGGGATGGGTTAACTATTCACACAACACCATCAGATAAGGGACTAATATCTAAGATATACAAAGTACTAACAGAACATAACAAGAAAAAAAGCCTCTAACCCCATTTTTAAAAATGAAGAGAAGAAATGAACAGGCATTTTATCAAAGAAATACAAATGGCCAAAAGGCAAATGAAAAAATGTTCCATATCATCAGGGAGATGAAAATCTAAACAACAATGAGATAGCATCTCATGCCACAGAGTCTGGCACACATCATAAAAAAAAAAAAAAAAAAGAGCAACCACTGCTGGCGTGGATGTGGGGAGAAAGGAACTCTCATTCACTGCTGGTGGAAATGGCATCTAGTCTTGCCTTCTGGAAAACAACATGGATATTCCTTAAAAAACTGAACATTGGGGCCCGGAGAGATAGCACAGCGGCGTTTGCCTTGCAAGCAGCCGATCCAGGACCAAAGGTGGTTGGTTCAAATCCCGGTGTCCCATATGGTCCCCCGTGCCTGCCAGGAGCTATTTCTGAGCAGACAGCCAGGAGTAATTCCTGAGCACTGCCGGGTGTGGCCCAAAAACAAAAACAAAAACAAAAAACAAAAAAAAAAAACTGAACATTGAGCTCTCATATGATCCAGCAAAACCACTTCTAGAGATATACACTAGGAACACAAAAACATAATACAATAATGCCCTCTGCACTCTTAAGTTCATAGCAGCACTATTTATAATAGCCAGAATCTGGAAACACCCCAGATGCCCAACAACAGATGAGTCGCTAAAGAAACTATGGTACGTCTATACAATGAATACTATGCAGCTGTTAGAAGAAATGAAGTCACAAAATTTGCTTATATATGGATGGATATAGAGACTATTATGTTGAGTGAGGTAAGTCAGAGGTAGCAATATAAGCAATAGAATAGTCTCACTCATATGTGGGGTTTAAGAAAAATAAAAGACAGTATGTTCATAACACCCAGAGAAGATATATATGAGAGCTGGAAGGACCAGCCCATGAAAACAAGTTTATCATAAGGAATGGTTAGGGCAGATAGGGAAATTACACTAATAGCTACCACGGCAATGATAGAGAAATACAATGCCTGTCTTGAAGACAGGCAGGGGGTAGGGAGAGGTAGGAAATGGGGGACAATGGGTGGTAGGAAAGTTTAACTGGTGAAGGGGGTGTGTGCATTTTATAGCTTAAGTCCAATTATGAACATGTTTGTAATCATTGTGCTTAAATACATTTTAAGAATATTCAAAGTATTAAATTATACTTTGTATGTGAGGTTAGCATTGAAGTTTATGGCACTGGAGTGAGTTCTCTGCATGTGGACGCCCTAAATTCTAGCCCTAAAACTGTATGATATTGGTTCCCCTAAAATGCAAATAAATACAAATAAAACACAAAAGAATGCAAATAAATTAGTGTAAGGTTATTTCTTGGAGCATGCAACTGAAAGAAGATTAAGATGGAAAATTTGAGCACCTGAGTGGTAGAAAGCTACAATACAGCAGGTGCTCTGTGAGGGGCGAATCCCAAAGTTTTAGAAAATATGGTGGTGCTTCAGAAGTCACAACAAAGCCCCCTTTGAGTGGTTGTTTACAAACCCAAAAGGAAGCAGAGACCCCAGGACAGCCATGGTCCTTCAAAGGAATCTTAGAGTTTGAAGATACTACCCTGAACACCATTCAAGTTTCTGCAACCTTGATACTCTATGAGGCCTCTCCATTCTGGTGCCAGGAACAGGACAGTGATGCAGCAGCCTCAGAAAGTTCTAGAGCCAGCAACAGGGTTACCAGGCCAGTATCACCAGCCTCTGTATGGAGACTGGAATGGCAGTGCCTGAATGCGTGAAATTTGATGGTGGGAAGGTAATACTTCATCTGTATCTACAGTGCTTTGCACTTTAGGAAGCCCCAAAGTGCATACCTCCTTGGAGACTTCTTGAAGCTGTAAGAGGTAGATGGGGCAGATGTTTGGTAAGTAAATAGTTGCAGCAGGCTAGGTAAATTTGGTGTCCTCCTCAAATTCACACTGACAGTTCCCCCAATGCAGGGGGCAATGCCCCTGAGAGGATGGAGGTGGGCATAACTTAAAGGGAGAAAACAGATTCAGGCTTCTTCCCTGCTCGGGACACTGAGCACCATAGAGCTCTCCCGGGGTTCTGTTGGGTTATCTGTTTAGTTTCTTTTTTTCATTTTTTTGTTTTGGGGGTGAGAACACATTTGACAGTGCTCAGGGGCTATTCCTTGTTCAGTTTTTAGGAGTTGGACTGGTAGTGCTTGGGAGACCATCAAACTCTGGCCTCCCAAATGCAGAGCATGTACTCCAGCCCTAGTATTATGTGCCCCACTAATGCCTGAGACTTACTGGTTTTATCTGTAAAAAGTGGATAATAACAATGGGATCAGTGAAGGGACACATTATGGAAAGGGCTCAGACTCTAACACATTAGTCAACTTTTCTTCCTTTCTTTTCTTCTCTTTTCTCTTCTCTCCTATCTTCTCTTCTCTTCTCTTTTTCTCTCCTATTCTCTTCTCTTCCCCCTAGCCTTCTCTTCTCTTTTCTAAAATTCCCTACCTTTTTTTTCTTTCCCCTCTCTTTTTTTCCCTTCCTTTTTCTTACATCCCTTTCCTTTCTCTTCTTTCGGATTCCTCTCTTCTATTTTTTCTCTCTCCATGATTCCAGCACCCCTGGGGGACAATTTCCCTCACTTGGAAAAGACTAATGACCCTTCCACTATGTCTGCCTTCCTAAACTCAGTTTCCCTTTCTACCTTCTTTCTACTACAGTACTTCGGAGAATCAGTCAACATAGTCCAAAACATTCCAGGCCAGGTCTGCAATCCCTCCTTTGTCTAAAAAATAAATAAGCAATACTAATCGCGGTTGCGGTTGTTACTTGCCAAGTACTTAACTGACTCACACACTGTGCAGAGCATTGCCAGCATTTTCTCATCTTATTCTCATAACTGTTGAGAACTATTAGCCCCCATAGTGTGGAGGAGATAAATGAGACACAAAGAATTCAGCAGCTTGCTCAATCATTCCAGTTAGTCATGGTAAAGCAGGCCCAGGGCTCCCAAACTGAAGCTCTTCTCCTCATTCAATTCTAGGTACCCCAGGCCTTCAAATCACAGGTTAGTTGTCCTGTCATCGGGTCACCCTTGAGGAGGGAACACTGAGCAAACTGGGGAGCACCCTGGCCCAACCAAAAAAAAAAAAAAAAGCCAGATTTAATCACTTATGCAAATGCCAGAATTCTGTTTGCCAAAGAGGGTCCAGGTTGAATTTCATTTTAGAAGCTAGAGAATGCGATGATCCCAGAAAGCCGATTAGCACACAAAGGGATATTATCCCCGGCATGCAAAGCTGGGCAGGCACTGAAGATATTAAGAAAATTTACTTGATGTGCAGACTTTTCAATTAGAGAAGCAGCCAGGGGAGTTAAAAGCAAGATGGGAAATGAGGTTGGAACTTTCCCCCAACCTTCTACCCTTTGGAAAGAGACCACTTTTAAGACTCCCAGGCAAAGCGATAAATCTGGAATTTGACAAACACCTAACTTCCCACTACCCAGCATAGAGCCTGGTGCCTGTGAAAAGTTCAAGGATAAAGGGATAAATGGATGGATGGATGGATGGATGGACGGACAAATGGATGAACAGACAGATGGATAAATGGATGGATGGAAGTGGGTGGGTGGGTGGATAGATGAGAGGATGGATGAATGGATGGATGGAAGGATGGATGGATGAATGGATGGATGGATGGATGGGTGGGTGGGTGGATGGGTGGATTGGTGGGTGGATAGATGGGTGGATGTATGGATGGATGGATAGGTGGGTGGGTGGGTGGGTGGATAGATGGGTAGATAAATGGATGAATGGATGGATGGACAATTCTTTTGTTAGGAGGCAGTATCAAATCTAGGATATTTCCCAATACCCAATAATATTAGAATGATCAGAGAACTCCTGTCTTGGAAAAGAATTGAAAAATAACCCCCTGACCCTATGAATAAAAAGGCATGAATGGATTCCTACCTAGTAGGACCACAGCCAGGGGTGCACAGATCAATCCACTGTTGTATTCAGCCCGTTTGGTGGAAGGATGGCCACCACTATGGCTGTTCAAAATCTTTGAGAGAAATTGAACTAGAAAGGGACAATCTAAATGGAGTATAGAAGTTCAAAATGTGATTTTTGTCATATTTTTCTAAATGTGGAGATTTAGGGAAAAGCAGGATGACCAACCATCTTCTTGCATGTATTCCATACTCAGAACTCATTCCAAAGCTCGGGTACTTTCTACCTCCCAAGACTTGGCCTGGGACAAAATCTACACTGGTCACACCTAGAGAACAATTCTCACGAGGATGTGGCTATTTACCCATATATGTAATGTCCTGGTCTTCTCTGTGCTGATAGTCACTTCAACAATGAGTAATAATACCTAAAATTTAAAAGGTGTTTGCTAAGTGCCAGGAATTGACCTACATGAGCTCACAGGCATGATCTCAAAATAACCCAGCAGGGCTGGTATATAATAAGCCCTATATTACTTATTTGACCTAGGCCACATATTTAATAAATGAGGGATCCAGAATCCAAAAGTTCAAGCTGTTGAAAAGCTATTAAAAGTCCCTTAAAATATAATGCAAAACAATGGGGCCGGAGAGATAGCATGGAGATAGCGTGTTTGCCTTGCATACAGAAGGATGGTGGTTGGAATCCCAGCATCCCATATGGTCCCCTGAGCCTTCCAGAAGCGATTTCTGAGCATAGAGCCAGGAGTAACCCCTGAGTGCTGCTGGGTGTGATCCAAAAACCAAATATATATATAATGAAAAACAAAACTAGACCATAAATCATTTTTAAATCCACAATTTTTTGTATTTCTGGGATCTTTTTGATAAAAAAAAATTTCTGAAAGAATCAGAAAAATACTACATTAACTTTGGAATAAGTTGCTAGTATGTAAACCCTGGTCTGACTACTCTGAGCTGAGTCTTTAACCACAATACTCAATTACTAGGTAGAACTTCACTTGTTTCCCTGAAGCCAGTGTACTCAGCACCCCCTAGCCCTTCCAAGAGGCACACACATTTGTACTCAGAGAAGATCACCAAATAGATATTGCAGGATGGGGTGGCAGGGGGTGAAAAGGGTGATGGAGGTAGTCTGAGCTCACATAGAAGGAAGGAGATTATAGAGAAACTCTAGTCTGCCAGTCACTCTCTCTCTCCTTATCTGAACCTAAGCAATCACTGGTAAAGTGGCTAGCCCATCCATCGTTGCAGCCACCAAGGGAAGATGCTTCTCTTTATCTTTGCCAGAAGCTCAGGAGCTTTTGCCTTCGTAATCAGCTTCTCTGAAAGGGCTGTCACTCAGGCTGGGCTAGGGTTTATGGATCTTTCTTCCTTGGGACAGAGAGGAGATGAAGAGGGTCAGATAGAGCAGCCCCTGTTTCAGCTGGTCAGGCAGAAACACTTGAGTGTACACTGGTGCCTCCCTCTTTATTTTGGACCCATTAAGTTCAGCACCATTGTGGAGGCCAAACATTATGGAGAAAATGCCCATGTTAGAAGGTTGAAGTCCCAGCCAATCAGATGAGAGAGGTTGGCTGATGTGAATGGACATGTCAAATCTGACATTCTTTCTGCTGTCTATCATGGAAGGTCACTTTCTATTGATACTGCCCAGTCACCCACAGTCCCCTTTTTATTTATTATTAATTTTACTTTAAGTGTTTATATTGATTGAGACCTCAGGGTTTACAAATCAATTAATAATGGTTTCCCATTGGTATAATTCCAAAACCACACCCATCACCAGTGAATCCACTTCCTTCCAAGAACCTCAACACCTTTCTCTCTCAGACTACCCCCAACTCAATTGTGTGAGAAAGTTCTCCCAATATGCTGTCTTTGAACCTTTGTTTCTATTTTGCTTGTATATTGAAGTTCTAGTATGAGATAGATCATTCTGTATCTAACCCATTCCTTCTGGCTGACTTAGTTGCAGCAGAATGTATGATTTTGTTCTTTCTGCTGCATATTATTTCTTTGTACACACACGTGCACACACACACACACACACACACATACACACACATTAAGCCTCACATCTCATCATTCAAGAACCTTCCTGAACCTAAATTTGTGGCCATTAGCCTAAGCTAACTATTTCTTGTCTCCAATTGTAGACTTGAAGACTTAGAATATGGCATGGCCTATGGCATGGGCCCCCTAGCTGAGAGAGGTGACAGAAACCCAGACCAGGGTAGCCATATTGTGCCACACTGGAAGAAGAATTGAGGAAATTTGCCTGCTAAGAAGCAGTGGCACCAGGGAGACTCATAAATTGTCACTCACTCTCTCAGGCCCTAGCAACATTTCTGGTTTCACATTCTTAACCTAATAAAACCCAAATTTATCTCTTGCCCCTGGATCTAGCTTGTATACAACCCATAGAGTTTCTTCCTTCCTTAAGTACCTCTGAATCAGTTTCAATTATTTTCCATCCAAAAAAAAAAAGAAAGGGGAGTCTTAAAAAGCAATTAACATCATCATTCAGATTAAGAGTCTACTAATGATTATTGAATACCTATTAGGTGGCAGACCCAGTTGCAGAGACATGGCTGTAATTCAACTCACTTATCATCACCCTCATCAGACTCAGCATGAACATTAGTATTAAAAAGTGTCTTTGAAGCACCTGCATTTGGACAGCCCTTGGCTAGACAGAAAGATAGTGACACCAGCCAGTTCCATGTCCCCTGATACTTTTCTAGACAGGCATTCTGATGTGAAGACAAATGCACAGGGCATTAAATGAAGACACAGAAAGACAGTGAGAGATTTGCCTCATTATCAGATCAGGAGGAAGGAGAGAGGCCAGAGTCAGGCAAGGAAGATGAGGGGAGACCTGAAGGCATTCTTGGGCAGGGGTGGGAGAGCCTGAGTCCTCAAGGAGGGAAAGCGTCTAGCCAGCTCAATTTGCTCAATTTGAACAAGGAAATTCATAGAGAAGCATAGAATAGATGGGGAGAGATTGTCCAGTTCTGGGACCTGCTTTGCTAATCATGCAGCAACTGTTTGGTTGGTGAATTTAAGGAGGGGAGAGTGTAAGCAGATGGTGGGATTCAAGGGCAGAGAGAAGAACCAAAAGAAATCTTCAGTGTTAATGATCCTCCTGGCAGATCTTAATAAGCATCATGGATTTGAAGGAAGAGAGGGAGGAGGGGAGGAGAAGGAGGAAGAGGAAGAGGAAGAGGAAGAAGGAGGAGGAGGATGAAGAAGTAAAAGAAGAAGATGAGGAGGAAGAAGAAGAGGGGGAGAAAGAGAAGGAGGAGGAGAATGAAGAAGAAGAAGAAGAAAGATGCAGAAGGAAGAAGAAGAAGAAGAAGAAGAAGAAGAAGAAGAAGAAGAAGAAGAAGAAGAAGAAGAAGAAGAAGAAAGATGCAGAAGGAAGAAGAAGAAGAAGAAGAAGAAGAAGAAGAAGAAGAAGAAGAAGAAGAAGAAGAAGAAGAAGAAGAAGAAGAAGAAGAAGAAGACAGCTAACAGGAAGGAGAGGCTGGAGTAGTTCAAAGGGTGAAAAGCATTCAGTGGAGAATAAACCAAAAGGTTCTAAAGGCAGAGGAAGAAAAGTTAGAAATAAAATAACAAGGAGATCCAGAGAGTAGAACTGTACAGAGGGACAAAAAGTCCAAAACAAATAGTGAAAGAAACCAGGGTTGGTTGAGTAAGAAGTTTGGAGAGGGAGATTGGGAGACTAATAAATCCCTTGAGGAAGGGTTGCTGTCTAGACCCTCTTCACCATGGCCCTTGAGGACATTCCCACTCTAGTGTTTCTCTTCTCCCTTCAGATATGGAAATCCAGCCCAGGAGTTTGCCATCCTCCTTCTAAAGATCTTTGACACTCTCAACCCTTCCCTACCTTGATATCTGTTTGGATGGCTCATGCTGGTGTCTGCCTCCAGATATTCCACCTGACCTTTATACAGGTTTCAGCAGCCACAGTCTTTCCCATATACCCATGGCTTACAGGAAACTGATAAAGTTGTCTCTATTTCTCCCAGTTACTCTCGGTTAACTATTATTATCCCCAGTGAACCAATCCATTCATCTCTTCAGTCAATATTTCTTGAACTATTCTCAGTTCTAATAATCTGATACTGAACATGACATGTCCTGCCCCTATGCAATGGACCCACCAATATTAGAGTGATCATTACAATGGCAACAGGTGCCATGAAGGAGAAACAAAGAGAGTCTGAAGGATATGTGACAGCAAGCCTGATTTTATCAGAACTTTTACCAAGTAATATTTCAGTTGAGCTCTGGAAAAGTACAGTTTGAGAGGTGTCAGACTTTTCTAGGGTTTAGAACTTATCCAGGTGGGTTCAGAAGTCATGTCTTGTTTTGCCTTTGTGCAACAGAAAACACAACTCTCTTGTTTTCTTTTTTTTTTCTTGGTTTGTTTTTTGGCCCACAGCTGGTGATGCTCAGGGGTTTCTCCTGGCTATGCACTCAGAAATTGCTCCTGGATTGAGGGACAATATGGGATGCCAGGGGATAGAATTGTGGTTCATCCTAGGTTAGCCACGTGCAAGGCAAATACCCTACCACTTGCACCACTGCTCCGGCCCTTAACTCTCTTGTTGTCAAGGGAGCTTATTCTACTCTAGAACCTCAAGATCTCTCTCTGAACTTACCTCATCTACCCCAACCCCTCTGCCTGAATCTTCAGGCCTTTGTCATCTGGCTATCCCCTGCTAATTTTCCCTTTTCATCACTGCTCTATAGTACCTGCCTCTGGACAAGTGAAGTCTTTCTCAAGGCCTGTGATTATAATACTACACTTCATTTTTCAGAACAAATTTTAATCTATTACTGATTTCTATCTCCTTTCTGCTCCAGAACTGAGAATGTTGTAGGTTTGATTGTGAATTATATTATATTCACCTAAGATATTTAAGCCTCTAACACTATTTCACACATCTATCCTATTTGTTTTGTTTCTCCTCTTTGAATTTTCATTCTCTTTATATTTCCCTCATTTAAACCCCACTTCCATCACTGCTGTAAATCTCTGACTCATGAGAACAAAAAGACAAATTCAGGACATTGGGTTCACTCCACTATTGGCTCTATTGGCTTCAGTGTTTTCGACCTCCATTACATCATGTGAAAAATGATGAAATATTAAACTGGAGAAACAGTACAAGGGTTAAGGTGCCAGTCTTTCTTTCATGAAACCAACCCAGTTTGATCCACAGTACCTCCAGGAATAATCTCTGAGCACAGAATTATAAGTAAGCCCTGAGCACCACCAGGTATGCCCCCAAAACAAGCAACAAACAAAAAAAGATGAAATAACAGGTGATCATAATAGAAATATTGGCACAGAAATCAAAATTTCAAAATAAAATAAGCTCTGGCATGCAAGTTTTATTTAAACTGCTGTGCATAGTTAGAGAGTCTGAAATGTTTTTTTTTTTTTTTTTTGACTTCCAACTTACCCAGAGTCTTTGCTTCCCCTATAATGGACACAGTTTCAACCTCAAGCCTGAGCTGTTCTCATCATATTAGTTTTCTCTCTCCCCCAAATTTCAAGCAATGAAGGTGGAGGTCAGGGTATAGACATGTCAGACTCTGACTTCCACCATACTCCTAGGAAACTTTACTTCCTAGGCCCTTTAAAGGTTCTCTAAGGTTGATGAAGCTTTCCTAATGTGCAAGCAAACATTTCAGGAAGGGTTTCCCTCTAGAATGGGAATTTGTGAGGGATCAGCAAAAGAGCCCCACTTGAATCCTAGCCAGCAACTGCCCAGAGCTGTCAGAAAGATAAGCAGCCCAGCTTCTCATACCTCTTGATCCCAAGAGACTATTGGAGCCCCAGAGCAGTCAGGGAGTCCAGGGCAAACTTGCAAATAAGAAGCTGAGTAGAAGAAAAGGCTTGGGTTTTTTTTGTTTGTTTGTTTGTTTTTTAGGTTTTTTTGTTTTTTAGTTTTTTGTTTTTTTGTTTTTAGCAGCTCCAGGAGCTGCTATTTCTTGGGCCAGCCTTGCTGAAGCTTTGCACTAGCCCTGGGAGCAGAACAATAAATTTTCATTTAACCATGACAAATAACTCTGCTCCTCAGTCTCCCTCCACCCTGATCCTTCTCTTTGTTTTGAAATAAAGTCTCCTTCCCCCAGGTAGCTCCAGGGCCTTCCCTTTATGAGACATTGGCATCTCCAGTCCCCCATAGCTAGTGTCACTACCAAACAGGCTGATGGTGACCCTGAGGGTGCACAGGGGAGGGGATGGTGGAAGATGCCAGAAGCAAGAGACTGCTTTCCTGTAGGCCAACCTCCCTATGTCAAGTCATCTATGACACAGAGCAAAGGCGCCAAGGGGAAATGAGACTAATAAACAGTGGATGGGAGAGGGGAAGGAGGAAGAGACAGAGATGTTCATTAAATGCATTGATTCAAGGAGGAGGGCTTGTGATTGAATCATTCACCCCCAAGGAAGAGGCACCTGCTCCAGCTTTTCCTTCTTGGCAGGAAACAGATAATTTCTTAGCAGAATGAATCACCTCCGCTTCATATGAGTTGGGGTTTGTTGAGGGTTGAGGGAAGGCCTGGGGCTCTCAGCAATACACAGTAATGAAGGGGAGCAGCCATCATAGAGAAGCCCTTCATTGTCACTCTGGGCTCTGAAATGGGCACGTGGAGTATAGTCAGCCCAGTTAGAACTCATCTCAGATTATAGCAGTAATATAAAAGCTTTCATTCCCTGAGCTCAGGAAGTGAATGTGAGGTGAGGGCACCAGGTAAGAGGAAGCAGGGAGAGGTGGATATGGCTGGGAAGTCTTCCAGCTTCAAAGGGAGAATTCTGGGCCAGAGTGAGTACAACAAGTAGGGTATTGCATGCAATAATATTGCTGTGCAAGTATGCCTTGCATGCAGCTGACCTGAATTGGATTGCTAGTACATAGGTCTTTTGAGCATTTCTAGGAGTCACTCCTGAGCACAGAACCAGGAATAGTTTCTGAAAAACACCTGATATTACTCCCTCCCCTGCAAAAAAAGAGTTAAATAAAAGAAAGAAAAAAAAAACACGGAACAACCAGAGAAATAAATGGGCTGACCACGTGTAAGATGCTCAGGTTTCATCCCTAACGCTGCATGATCTTCCAAGACCATTAAAGCAACCCCAAGTACAGAGCCAGGAGTAACCCTCAAGTACCACTGGGTATGACCCCAAACCAAAAAAAAAGTGAGGATAAGGAGTAAGTGATGGAGGGCAAGCATGCTAAGTATGGCTACCCAGAACTCAGGTATGATGAAGGATAAAGAGATGAGTCAACCTAAGTTTTTATACCCACTTAATTTGCTCCTCAGAAAAACAAATGAACAAAGTAGACAAGTTCTAAAGTTAAGATTCTTAATGTTAGATGCTGTGTGCTCTCCTCTCCACTACACCCTTTTCCTAAGAATTGAAGCACGCAGGATTCCAAAAAAAAAAAAAGTAGGATCTAAGTCAGACCTAGGTCAAAGAAGAAAGTAGCAATTAGGTCAAAGTTGATATGGATCCCCAAATCCTCTGACTCCTAGAAGCAAAATTTTGGCTTGATGTTTGTTCTTCCCAAACTAGTGCAAAGTGGGAGATTGACAGAAACATTCTCAACAAAGAGTTTTCAAAATTCTCCTCCAACTGTCCTGCGACAGTCAATCTCAGAGCCTATAGGTCAGCTAGAAGGTGTTCAATGCTTTTCAGGTCTCCATTGAGAGCACAAAAAAGGAAGCAGGGAAGCTCCTGACACAGAGTCACACTGAAGTTCTCACTAAGCTTCTTACACTGCATTGCACTGCCATGCTGATAAGAGGCATTTATTATGGGCTTGCTGAAGGCCAGGACCCTGTTCTAAGAAGCAAAAGAGGATTTCATTCCTTGTGTCCATGGCCTCATTTATTTAGTTTTGGTTGGGGTTATATCTGGCAGTACTCAGAGTTTACACCTGATAGTACTCCAGGAACCACTGTGGTGCTGGAGTCAGCTGAGTCAGCTACATGCAAAGCAGGAGCCTTCAGCCCTAATCTTTCTCTCTGGCTCCTGTCACCCAGACTTTAAAAGTAGATACTTCTGGGGCCGGAGAGATAGCATGGAGGTAGGGAGTTTGCCTTGCATGCAGAGACGGTGGTTTGAATCCCGGCATCTCATATAGTCCCCTGAGCCTGCCAGAAGCAATTTCTGAGTGTAGAGCCAGCAGTAACCCCTGAGCACTTCCAGGTGTGACCCCCCCCCAAAAAAAAAAAAAAAAAAACAAAACAAAAAAGTAGATACTTCTATCTAGATAATCACTGGTAAAGTGGAGGTGTTCTTTTTATGACTGAAACCCAACTAAAAACTTGTGTGCAGTCATGGTTCTTAAATATAGTACTTTAAAAAAATTAAAAAAGCAAAAACAATAATACAGAAAGTTCAATTAGTAAAAAAAAAAAGATCTTAGTAAATCCTCAATGACTCAATAATTCCATTGTAAGATATAATAATACATTTTGCAAACTTTCTTTAATATTTTTTATTTAATTTAACTATTTTTAATAACTTCACTTCCCATTTCTATGCAACAAGCAATATATGATATATAATTTTGTGCCTACTAAGGGGGCAGGATTGGGAGTGAGTTGGAAATGGGACAAGGGTGTAAGGGAAGTCACACTGGTGATGCTATTGGTGTTGGAATATGAATATCCTAGACAACTGTATGATGAACAGCTTTGTAAACCACAGTGTTTGAATAAAGTTAAAAAAACACATAACTGTGAGGTTAAAAAAAAAGTGTGAAAGAAGCCCATAGTCATGTACCAGGGGACTGGAAGTAGAATTGTATTTTTATCAAGCCACTTATTAAGGACCTAGGACACATGCACTCTGTGTGAGGCTGTAATACATGTCATCTGTAGGATCACTCTTCCTTCCTATCTTCAAAAGCATTGTCTGTGTTTATCCAAAGAGCACCTACAGGGCCAGAGCAAGCTCAGCAGGCTGAGGACATGCTTTGTAAGTAGGAGGCCTGAATTCTATCTCTAACACTGATTGGTTCCCCACTGCCAAGAACAAGCCCTGAGCACTATGCCAGGTGTGCCTGGGGCCTGCTTGATGTAGCCCAAAAGCCAAAAAAAAAAAAAAAAAAAAAAAAAAAACAATCAAGATGAACATTTACTAGAGAGTATGGCACAATGTATGTGCTTGGTAAATGTTAGTAAGTATCCTGGGACCAGAGCACAGTGGGTAGGGCATTTGCCTTGCACACAGCTGATCCTGATCCAATCCCTGGCATCCCATACAGTCCCCCAAGCTACCAGGAACAATTTCTGAGTGCTGAGAGTCAGGAGTAACCCTGAGTACCACCAGGTGTGACCCAAAAACAAAACAACAACAACAACAACAACAAAAATGTTAATAAATATCTTGATGATTGTTCCAATATTGTCACCATTATTATAGAAACCTACTACATATGGATTTCAGAAAATCAGGTGCAAGGTTAAGGAAAGATTTATGACAGGTCTGGACTAGGCTTTGAAGAATGGCTAAGATTATTATTTTTTGGTGGTGTTTTTGGGCCCAAAAGTGAGGCTCAGGGGTTACTCCTAGCTATGCGCTCAGAAATCACTCCTGGCTTGGGGGGACCATATGGGACTCTTGGGGGATCTAACAACAATCTGTCCTAGGTCATCCATGTGCAAGGATTCTATCCCCAAAGGATGGCTACGATTTAAAGAAGCGTATCTGTGATGCACAGAAGAGAAACCAATGTCCTAGAGGAAAGAGGAGCTGTCTAGAACCAACCTCTCCCTGCTTCTGCTCAAAACTGTAGACAGTGCAATGGGACAAAGCTTTTGTTGACCCGGCCCTGGGTGCCTCCATCCTAGCCAGTGGTCTGACCTTTGGAAAGCAACTTCCTAGAAGCCTTGTGGCTACATCTAGAAGGACATACTGCCTTAGTGGTCTCTTATTGCACTTTCTCCTCCTGGCCTCCCCTGAGCCCTGGTTCAGGGCTGCAGGAGCTGTGTATTATTTCCCATACTGTCTTATTTATTCTCAAATAGGAAAGTTTCACTGGGTATTCACTTCCTGCATCAGACTGTTTGGGTTCTGAATAAAGGAAGGTGAATGCAAGCTTTAATGCTCTGGGAAAAGTAGAGCTTGAATCATTTATGAAGGAGCAATGTGGAAAGTTGAGAGCTAATATTAGGACAAGGGCTGCTTCCAGAATGGAAATATTTAAGGTAGAAGGTCCAATTCTGCCTCCACCCCAGCAACCCTGAGCCCTGTGTCATGGTGTCCTGGCTGTCCCTTTCATTTTGAAGAGTCCTGGAAGTGGGGGTGTGTGGTGAGGCAGCAGTTGGCCACCAAACTAGAATGAAAGTGACTCCACAGTTATTTCTGTTCTGGAAGTCAACAGCCTGTATTGCTTTAGCTTTGTTCTCATTGAAACTCCATATTTTTTAAGTCATGGTTCTCTTAAGGGGCTGGTGGATGGGGATTTGGGGGTATGCCTGCAGCCCAGGGAGGGGAAGGAGGGGGCTGCTTCCGGCTTCCTCTGAACAAACTTGAGTGGGTGGTGACTGCCAAACCATTTTTTCATGCCTCAGCTTCAGCAGCTGCCGAGTCAAAACAGTGCCTGTGATTTATTGCTTTTTTTCTTGGGGCCACCAGCGCAACCCCTTTATTAGAGAGGTTATAATTGGAAAACAGAATGTTTCATTTTAGACTCATAGAGCTATAGGGGTTGAAGGGAACAGGGGAAAAATAAAACAGAAAAAGGTCGAGTCTTCCAAGCATCTACAAGAAGGGTGGGCCCTTTCTACCTCTATCCCCTTTTCCTGCTGTGTTTCCCCACATTATGAGTAGCTGAAAAAGGAGGCGACCCAGGTCATCTTCATGACTTTGCTGTACCACAGACATCCTCTGTTGTTTTAATATAAAGTCTAACGTCCTAGTGTTGGGGTGAGGTCTTCCTAGGCATTGTGCCTTTACCCCTTCTGCCAGCAGGTCTGAAGAAGGGTAGTAGAGGCAAAATAATTTCACAGGCCGTCAGTTAGAATTTTTATGGGTTTTAAGAAAAATGAAAGACATTCTTGCAATAAGAATTTTCAGAGACAAAAGAGAGGAAGGCTGGAAGTTACAGCTCATCTCATGAAGCTCACCACAAAGTGATGAGTGCAGTTAGAGAAATAACTACACTGAGAACTATCATAACAATGTGAATGAATGAGGAAAGTGGAAAACCTGTCTAGAGTACAGGCAGGGATGGGGTGGGGAGGAGGGAAATTTGGGACACTGGTGATGGGGGGTGTTCTTTACATGACTGAAACCCAGCCACAATCAGGTTTGTAATCAAGGTGTTTAAATAAAATATTTTTTAAAAAGTTAAAAAAAAATAGTATTTCTTTGGAGTCAGCTTGCTTTATTCCAAAGCCCTAACCACCATATGCTTTTCCTCACATGCTTCTATACTAAGCCTTTTCCAAGCAGCCACTTCTCTGCTTCTCTGGCTCTCTTCCTCTGTCTCCCTTTCAGCTGCCCTCCATGCTTCCTTGCTGCCTCCTTCCCCCAAGGCAACATATTTTATATTTTTTATTCCAAACTGCAGACCCCTCCCGGGTATGGGTGGGTCTAACCATTCAGATGGTATTAAGTAGGAAATTGAGGTAGGGGATACCCACAATCCTCTTCTTTGACACAACCCTGCAGGTAGCTAAACCCTGAAATATAGAAAGCCAGAGCTAGCCTCAGCAGATGGTCTGGATTTTGGATCAATACTTTCCCCATCCCTCAGCTTCCCATCAGGCAAATAAACCAAGAATAAATAAACCAAATAAACCCAGAGTAGGGGCACAAGCACTGGGCAGGACTCCTTCCACATTTGGGAGCTGCTGCAAAGCTCATATCGGGACAACCACCTACATCCTAGAAAGTAAGGGATGCATGATATCCATACTCCATAGAATCTGAGATACCATCTTCTGCCCTTCTGCACCTCATCTAAACATGGAGGCATTTAGGGTTCCTATAATCTCTCCAATTGTGTTCTGGGCTGGCCCCAATCCTGACCCTAAGGCTCCTGGATTTAAGGAGCTTTTGGAGGGACCTGAAAGATATAGGGAATAACAACATCAGCTGTTGAGTTTGTCTCAAGAGACACCCTACTATGGCTGGAGCCTAGTAGCAACATGGTTTAACTTGGGACAGTTAATCCACAGATTCCTCCCAAGCAGGCCCCATGCAGTTTCTCAAAAAGGGAATGAAAAATTTCTGCATACTTTCTTTCCAGCTGGGGAGGTAGACTCAGGGATATTTCTATGTACCAAAGTACTGCCCTCACCTGGTAGCCAGTTGTGTACCCAAAAAGAATATCATCCTCTCTCAATTTTTCAGTTAACAGTTACCTGAGGCATATTTACTGGATGCTAGAATCAAGTCTATCTTGGAGGAACTTACACTCGGGATAACTTAAACAGTAACGAAAGTGGGTGCAGAGATTATCCTATAAGGGTGGAATGGAAGAGTGAACCATTCAGAGGCTGGCACAGGAAGGCTGGGACACAAACACTTTACTCAAGGGTGTGAGCATAGAGCTGAGGTCAAGGCCTAGACAAAGTGTCCCAAGACTTAGGAAGTTCAAGAAGCAGGACAGAGAGCCTTCTGGGCAACCACATGAGGCTTTAACAAGAAGATTCTTTGAGCAGAAAGCAAAGTGATAGAGGGATGATGGTGTCCTAGAAGAGAGGAGATAGAACCACCTGAAATGTCATCAGATAGTCAGGTCACAGTGACAAAAGATCAGAGGTGTTTTCAAGCCAAGGCATCTATTTGCCTGCCAAATGGACCTTCCTCTGGAGGAAGAGAGATGGAATTGTTGTTTGTTTGTTTGTTTGTTTAAAGTCTTTTAACTTTTTCTATCTAGAGGAAGAGAGGAAGGAGAGAGGGGAAGAGGGGAAAGAAGAGGCTAGAGAGAGGGAGAGAGGAAGGGAGGGGAGAGAACCGGGCACATGGAGGAGAGAGGGAGAAAAGGAAAGAGGAAGAAGGAAGAGAGGGAGAAAGACATGGTGAGAGAGGGAGAGAGGAAGAGAAGGGTGGAGAGAGGGTGGTGGAGAAAGAGGGTGGGAAAGGCTGAGATGAGGGAGGAGAGAGGGAGACAAAGAGAGAAAGAGGGGAGAGAGTGAGAAAAGAAAAGAAGAAAGAGGGTGAGAAAGGGAGAGGAGAGAGGAAATGTAGAGAGGGAAAGAAAGGAAAAATTCTAGAGTTGTTTGGAGCTCTGAGGCAAACATGTACTAACTTCCCCTTTCTGGGCGTGAATTTCTAGTAAGCTGAAGAAATTGGCCTTTTTGGTTATCAAAGCATCTTCCAGCTGCATCCCCTTGAGATTCTTAAGATTATAAACAAATGAATGACTAGATCTGTGATGTCATCCCTCCCCAAAGCCAAATGCTAATCTTACCTGGAAGGTGAGACCCTTCCACAGCTGGGAGGGGTCTGTGGTTGGTAAATAAAAAGTGGCCTGGGGAGAGGGAAAAAAGCAGATAAAGCAAGAAGGAGATCAGAGACACAGGTCGGATGCAGAGAGGCTGCTTAGCTTAGAGACTAGTGAAAAATATGCACATGGAGGTTAGGGCTTGTAATAAAGCTAGATGTCTCCTGAAACGACATCTAACTGCAGTGAATCATTTCTTCGCTGTTATCCTGAACCTACAGACCCGAGGGTTGAAAGGGCTGCAGTCCTGGCCCATCCATCCATCACCCACCATTAGGATTCATTAATTAATAATTAATGCAACATAGATCCACTAGGCAAATGAATGGAAGTTAAAAGAATAATAAAAAAAAAGAGCAACTGAAAGGAGATAATGAAAGTGAGAGAAATGCTCAAGGAAGAAGAAAAAGAATGGCAGTGTCCATTGTTGCATTTGGAGGAATTAATTTGTACGTCCTAGACTTCTCTATCAATTCTCAGTTCCCTATGGGAGGTCCCGGGTCAATAGAAGACCCTTGACTTCAAGCCTTGAAATTGCTCCCGAAGTCCCACCTCCAGATTCCGATGTTTCCCTATGAACGTTCAGCTCTGAGAGCAAAGAACTTGGTGCTTCTTGTTCCAATGCTCATGCCATAGGGGTTCCTGAGCCACTGCTCGCAGCAAAAGTCTGCAGCTTCATTCTTGGTGGGACTGGGCCAGCAAAGGCAGGAGGATTAATGACAGTGATTGAATATTTTATAAGTGGAATATTGTATATTTTCCAAAACCAAATGGGATGTCATTTTTTCTTTCTAAAGGAGATGGGGGATGTCTCTGTTCTTGCTTGCCATTCCAACCACATAGTCCCTGATGAGCAAGATAAATGAGGCCAGGCACTTCTACAAGGAAGAGGTAAAGGCAAAGGATCCTTCATTTGGTCCCTTCCCTGCCATTTCACCCTATACTGCTGCCTTGCATGATGCCTAGTCCTTGAGCCTTTGATCCCCTGGACAGTCCATCAGCCAGCTGAGGATCCATCTATTTTTGACCCCATGTGGGCTCTGGGCCACAAAAAGGAATGACAAAGTCACGAACTCTAGACCTCTGTACCTAAAAAGCACAGGACACAAGGAAATGCTCCCAAGTCCATTTTCCTGCATGGTATTGTTTCTCAGAAGGAAACTATCCTCTGGCCCAACTGAAGCTTGTCTTGCTACAGATGAAAGTCATTTTCTCTGTTGACTTTCAGAGATAATAAATCTAACTGGCTCTCTAGTCAGGGAGAGACTTAGCCTGTTCTTGATAGGAAAACCTTTGAAGGTGATGTGCCTCAAACACTCTGGACCCAACCACTGTGAGGCCTGATTGGCCAGTGCATACACAAACATTGGCTTTGCAAGTGCTACTGAGAGGTCCCTTCCTTTTGCACTATTCTATTACCATGCTCCAAGCCCACCCACATATTCTACTACTTTACATGTGCCCTGCGATCTTTCATGCCAGTTGACTTTTCATCTCCAAATCCCTTTTCACATTAAACACAAACCCACACACTCTGTCCCATTTTCTTTTGAAATAAATCATCAGCCCATGCCAGAAACAACTCAGGGTGTTCTCTGGAATTTGTAAACAGCATTAAAGTCTGGTGGGAAATGTCACAGAGTGTTGGCCTGAATTTATTAAGTCATTTCTCAGTTTAAAATATATCTTTCCAGCCTGCTGTCTGACAACGTTTACCTCTAATGGAATTTTATCCACTCGTGATCACTAAGCATACACCCATCCCACAGGGCGCATTTCCAAACTCCTCTGCCGGGCTCTTCAACCCCATAGGTTTCACACATATTCATCACACTCTGGCTTCTCTAGAGGGAAATACTGGGTCTCAGGGGATTCTAAGATAGTGTGACTTCACTGCATTTCTCAGGAGCAAGTACATCGCCATACAGCATGCACAGGGAGAGAGCTCAGCATCACAGGCATGAAAATAGCTCCATCCAGCAGTGAACTGGATGCCCATCCTTGAACCCATGGTCCCTTGGAAAGTCAAGCAGCAAACTGGGGATTTATTTCCCTTCTTTGACCTTGGTGTGGTCTCTGAACTATAAGGAGAAGGAATGGCAAAGTCAGTAAATTCAACCCTCCATTTCTTTTTTTTAATAATATATTTATTTAAACACCTTGATTACAAACATGATTGTGATTAGGTTTCAGTCATGTAAAGAACACTCCCCTTCACCACTGCAACATTCCCACCACCAATGCCCTCTATCTCCTTCCACCCCACCCCACCCCCACCTGTACTCTAGACAGGCTTTCCAGTTCCCTCATTCATTCATATGGTTATGATAGTTCTCAGTGTAGCCATTTCTCTAACTGCACTCACCACTCTTTGTGGTGAGCTTCATGAAGTGAGCTGAAAGTTCCAGCCCTCCTCTCTTTGTCTCTGAGAATTGTTACAAAAATCTTTCATTTTTCTTAAAACGGATAGATTAGTGAGACTATTCTGCGTCTATCTCTCTCCCTCTGACTTATTTCACTCAGCATGATAGATTCCATGTATATCCATGTATAGGAAAATTTCATGACTTCATCTCTCCTGATAGCTGCATAATATTCCATTGTGTATATGTACCACAGTTTCTTTAGCCATTCGTCTGTTGAAGGGCATCTTGGTTGTTTCCGGAACCTGGCTATTGTGAATAGTGCTGCAAAAAATATAGGTGTGAGGAAGGGATTTTTGTATTGTATTCTTGTGTTCCTAGGGTAGATCCCTAGGAGTGGTATAACAGCCCTCCCTTTCTTTTTTTTTTTTATTATACATATATTTTTTAATTTTATTTATTTTTTATTATTTAACCAACTTTATTACATACATGATTGTATTTGGGTTTCAGTCATGTAAAGAACACCACCCATCACCAGTGCAACATTTCTAAGAAACAAAGTGGCCCCAAATTTAAAAAAAATAAATACCATTTAAAATAAAACTGGGAAGGAGATGAACTAGACGGGGTATAATGACAAGGGTGAAAGGTATGGGGCACTTCATTAGGAATAGAGATACAGGAGCTTTATATGCCCAAAGCATAAGCATTATTTTATAGCAAACTAAGTCCAGGCACTCAAATATCATATCCAAGAGTAATCACAAGACCATGTAGGACAGAGAGGAAACCCAGGCCTCCTGCATGCAAAGAATGTATTTAGCTCACTGAGCTTTCTCTAATGCCCCTACTTTTAGTTTTATAAGTCCCTATTTATTTACCTTTTTCATGGGTCACCCTTCCTTTCAGTTATTGATGAGATGTCCTGAGTCCACACTTACTTGACTGCAGTTTCCAAACTCAGCTGCAAACTCACACACTTGGTTGAGGTACCACAGGTCACACAGTTTGTTGTAGCTCATCAGAATAACTGCAAAAGCATAAAATAATTCGTGAGGAGTGAGAACCCCAAAACAAACTATAAATAAAATAGAGCCCGCTGGGACAGGTTATAAAGCCAAGTAGAGAATTTGAAATTTGAAAGTTTCTACTAGACATTGAAACAGATGCGCCACTTGAACATATCCCTTCTCTAGGCTAAGAATATACCTTTGAAAGAGAAGGAATAGCAGGTGCCTGTGCTGAAAACAGCTTTGTTTGGGGTTCTTTTATCTGGACTCAAGAAAGTACCCAACATTCTGTTTGACAACATTCCCTTAAAAACATTATAATTAATGGAATGCCTTTCCCTCAGATCATAGAATGTGGGAAGGTGTGAGAGCATCCATTTTGTTTAAGGGTCCTGGAAATTTGGTCTAAACCCACTGGAAATTCTTTGACAGACTCACAGAGGGTTAGTTGTGTGTATTCTAAACTCATCCTCGTTTTCACCTTCTAAGGACAGCTTTCTAATATTGTCTCCAACATTAAGGACTATTTTAAGTCATTTGAGAGATGTAAAATGCCATGCATTTATTTATTTGCTCTGTGCTTTGAATTTTAAAAAGAATTATAAAGAATTAGTAACCTGTTAGAATTGGAGAAAAACTCAGAGATCAGATTCAAGGACCCAAATTGAAGCTGAGGACCCCTGGGTATAATCAGTAGCTTTTGAACACTGATGGTATGGCTCAGAAGACCCCCAAAACCAATGGCTCTGGAAAGCACCAAATGGCTGACCAAGCATTTATCTGTCCTACCTGGTGGTCAAGTACTTCCAGAACCCCAAAATACCTCTTAGGAGACCACCCTGGAAAGTAATCATGAAACTGTTAAAAAGATTTTTTTTTATCTCTTAACCCCTGATTAAAACAGTAGAGTAAAAAACTATTCCTGTATGAAAAGACAAGCTCTCCCGTAGCTGGATGTGTCCTAACTAGCCAAGGTGAGGGAGCCCAGAATAAAATTATTCTTCCAGGCAGTAGAAGCCAACAGTTAATGAGAAAAACACAGAAACAACAGAGCTGGAAGACAGGTAGTAAGGTCAAATATACATAGACCAGAGCTGAAAATAAACCTAGAATTAATTATAAATGAATTAAACCGACCAGCTCAAATTAAATAGCCAATTTTACATTTGACATTTCCAGGTCTTTTGGTTAGTTACAACTTCTGATTGTCTGTGTTTGTTCACATCACTGTGGCACAACAGATCCCATTAAATTTTCTCAGCATTTTATGAGAAAATCTCTTTTTCTTTGCAAAATATATGTTTAGAAAAATCATATATTTTCTGTCTACCAAATGGCATTTTTAAAATAATATCTTTATTTAAACCCAGAGATTACAAACATGATTGTAGTTGGGTTTCAGTCATAAAAAACACCCCCTTTCAACAGTGCAACAGTCCCATCACCAACGTCCCCATCTTTCTCCCCTCCCAAATGGGTTTTGTAAGTTATTCTCAATTCTCAAATTGCACTTAAATCCCTAGGAAAGACAGTCAATATGGTGAGCACTTCCTTCCTGAAGCTTGCCAAGGGAAGGCGAGAAGCACCAAACTTGAGCACCATCATCCCAGGCAAGGGTTCTCTTTATACCATGTAAGTGAGATGAGCAACTGTTACTTGATGCTTGAACTCTCTCTTCTCTCCTTCATTCCTCCTTGAGAACCCATTAAAATATAAAGAAAGTACATGATGAGTAGGAAGAATCCTTCGAGGTGTAGTTAGTCCCTACCCTCAACTTATTCATCTGGAGAACCTATAGAAAAAGAGTATTCATTACTTAACACGAGGCAGCCTGGGATGGGAGTAAAAGTGGGGACATATGAAAAAATTCAGACAGGTGGCACCCAGGACTTTCATAGCCTGCCAAATCTTGTAAAGATGATGATAATAATGATAAAAATGATCCTTGGGTCAGGGAGATGGCTCAGTGGATAAGCACATACATGTTATGTGAGACACCACACGTTTAATTCCTAGCACTTCATGGTCCCCACTCAGCAATGCTAAGTAGGTATAACTCTGATGGATCCCAGTACCATACCACCAGACCTAAGGATCACCAGAACACAGTCCTATAAAAATTAAGTAAATCAATTCTAATAGAAGCTCTAAGCGGTAAGTAGAATGTGCAGAGGCCAGTACCTGGAGGTTTATGGCAATGTGAATGAAGGCTGCAATTTGAGATTACTGGGCAATTTAGCAAGGTTTCTCACTGCAATAGTAAGATACTAATTAAAGGTTGCCTTTGACTCCCCCCAGGCACTATCTAGTTAAACCTTTCAGAGGAGGAATTTTTTTTTTAGAAGTCCATAAAATTTAGTAGCAACTTAATTTTTATTCCTTGTGAATCAATGCAGAAACCAGAATAGACCTAACACATTGTTACTGAGTGTGTTGTGGAACCAAGATACGTTCTTGGCTGGAATCATAAAGGTGATAACATTGAAGAGGTCTCAGGTTCCCTACCCTACTTGTGGTTGTAGTTTTCCCAGCTCTCCTATCCCCCCACCAGGACCACCTTCAGAAATAGGGAATCTGAAAAACCCAAGGGGTTTGGGAGTCTGTGTGGGTAAACACTTTCCAACCCTGAATCTGAGCAATGCAGGACCTCCTCTGTTTTGGACTCACAGGTTTTAGAGACTGTTGCCTAGTCTCTCTCATGCTACCTCTCTTCCCCAAGGGGCAAGGAACCTATAGGGCTATTCGACCCGTCTACCGAGAGTCTATGGTCTGGCTTCTACACTTCTACACTGTACTCTGAGTATACTAGACTGTCATCGCTACCTTTTTATGCCTCCTACTCAAACCACAATCCCAAGAGTTGCAATGTGCCACCAATGTAAACAAAAGATCCAAATTGTCAACAAACATATACTACTACAAAAAAATTATGAACAAATTTGGACACTTTTAGTGAGGAATGGAGAGAAAGAAAAAATGGTTAGAAGCACTTCTATTTCTAAACAAGAAAAATACTATGGAAGACACTGAAGATGCCCAACCTCCCAGACATTGCCTTCGGCCACCAGCCCTTTCTATTCCCTGCCCAATAAGCAAGGGTCTGAGTCAATTCATGGCCCTACCCCCTTACTGATTAGAAAGGAGTGTCCTCATTCTATCTCCAACTAGAGCAGCAAAAGCCCCTCCATTCTCTCTCTGCTTCTTCTTCTCTCCACCATCTCTCTGAATTATGAAGAGAAATGACTTACCTGAAGCAAGAAATTATACAAACATCTCCAGACACAGAACCCACAGACACAGAAGCTCAGGGGTTCTGCCTGCCTGTAGCCCTCACATTTGCTCTATCATGTGGGGATCAAGGAAGACTCAAAGCTTCTCCCTCCCATGTTTGCAAATCAGCTTAGAGTAGGAAGTAGAAAGCTTCCTTTGATTTGACTGCGTCTCCCATTCCATTACAGCCACAAACCACCCTAGCTACAAGTTCAAAGTCACTTACTAGGGGTTCATAGGATAATTCAGCGGCAAAAATGCCAAGTTGGCAAGCAGCAAGCTATGGGTTTGAATCCCATTTCTGCCCATATATGTTAAACATTGTCCTGATGGTTCTGCTGTCTTGGCCATCAGCACCACAACAGAGTAGGTGGCTTCCAAAGTACTGAAACCAGGTGTATTGGAAACACCACCACTAAAAGTCTGGGACACCCTAATGAACATAACCACTAAATAGGTGGCAGCACTGAGGGTAGGAGCACCACCCCTAGTGGGCACATGTGTGAATTCCACCACAGTACTGGGCACTCACACAACTGAATAAGGTAGCCCTGGTGAGTATCTATATGAATCACATGTGTATGAGCCCCCCAGCAGTCTGGCAACCTTGCAGTCTTATGTATAAGCACCCAAACTAGATGTGTGTCTCTCAGTATTCCCCACAACCAAACATGAGAATGAGCCCCCATTATTGGAACAATAGCAAAAGGGAAGGAGAGGGGACACAGAAATACATTGTTTTTAAGTCATAATTTTTGTCATCACGTGATAACAGGCAGCTCCAGCAATCTGAGATGAACCATTAGCCAAGGGGGATGAAGGCTGTGGGTAATACTAAAGGAAAAAGCAAGGGGGAAAGGAGAGATTTTTCACATTTAGAGAGAAGACTAAAGGAAAGGTGTGAGCACAATAGATTCTAGTGGGCAACTTGGGAGGTAATAATTGAAGGAAATTCCTGGTCTGGAGAGGATTTAGAGATAGAAAAGGAAGATGGAAGTAGGAGATCTGACCCAGTGAAATTAATATAGGCCAAAGACTGGAAAGAAAATGTTCCAGAGGTGAAAAGGAATCCCTGAGAATAGAAAAACCTGCTGAGAAATGAAAACAGCACAAGAGCCCAGTGATTCCAAGGACCAACATGGACCACAGGCTGTGAAATGTGCTTCTTGAATGTCCTTGTTAGCCTTGGCTGCATTTACTGATGCTGTTGAGTGCTGATTACTTATGGTTCCTATCTGTGTATTCCTTGAAGCCTTGGAGCTTCTCTCACTATGAATAAAGGCTTTTTGCAAGGACATGACTATGCTTTGGGGCCACAAAGGAACCTCCATGAAGTGAAATTCCAAGATCCTATTTATTTGGGGGCCACACCAAGTTAATTGTTAAGGGGTCTGGGTACCCAGAGGGATTCTGGGTACCAGGTGGTGCCAGGAATCAAAATCCTGCGTGCAAAACAAGGGCCTTGATTCACTAAGCTACATCATTCTGGCCCAAAGAGCCACAGTTCCAAAGCTGAAGGAAATAAGATTTTCCACTTCCACCCTGTTCTAATAGACATGATCACAATGGCCAGAAGGGGCACTCAGTTATTCCTAAGGCCCATACTTCGGTACATGTTTTTATTTATTTAAGTTAAAGTATGGTAGGGAGAGAGGCTGGTTCATTTGCTTTCTACTTCCCTGCTTCACTTTGGGTTGGGGGGGTTTTTTGTTTTGTTTTGTTTTCCTTTTGGGGCCACACCCTGTGGTACTCAGGGTTTGCTCCTGGCTATGCACTCAGAAATCGCTCCTGGCTCAGGGAACCATATGGGACACCGGGGATCGAACCAATGTCCACCCTGGATACGCCGTGTGCAAGGCAAACGCCCTACAGCTGTGCTATCGCTCCAGCCCGCCTGCTCCACTT
Organism: Suncus etruscus; assembly: GCF_024139225.1. Classification (NCBI taxonomy): domain Eukaryota; kingdom Metazoa; phylum Chordata; class Mammalia; order Eulipotyphla; family Soricidae; genus Suncus; species Suncus etruscus. Next base: position 11,945,421 of record NC_064866.1, on the reverse strand, counting down.
TGGATAACTGAAGACACACATTTTGAAAATCAGCAAACCAAAACTGGAACTCACATTATTACACATTTGGGATAGTTTGTACCTAAACCTAGAAAGATGGATGGATATGAAAACAAATGGAAGAGATGAAAAATGAGGAACAAAGAGAAAGAGCCAAAGAGTGTCCTTGGAGAGAAGAAATTGGAAGTGGAATGAAAGAAAATATGCGCACAAAAAATGTTTTGGTATGGAAGTAAAGAAGAGAGAAGTAAAGGAGAGAGGGAGGGCAGAGAGAGGGAAGAGATACAGGATTGGGGCAATTAAAGTGGGTAAATAGGAGCAAAGAGGGAAAATAAATGTTTCTCTAATGTGAAAAATGTCCTGATTCCCCCCGGAAAACAAGGCTATTTTCTGCATTTCATTCAGCCTCTTTGTCAGTTGTTTTTGTTTCATGGAAGCAGGAGGAATGTCAAACAGCTGTTTTTACAGCTTCTGTCACTTTGTCAAAGCCGACCTGTGCAGTTGACTGTGGGTACACCCAGACAGCAGTGGGGATGTCAGGAGGCACAGCGCAGATGGGGCGCAGGCAGCTCAGCCAGGTTCCTATCATGCCCTCACAGTGGGAATCGGGACTCCTGGGAATGGTGCTGGAGAGAGATAAGCAAAAGCAGCAGGCAGCATTTCTCTTTCCAGATTTAAAGGCAGGTGGGGAGGTAAGGTGGAGGAAGCAAGGGGGAAGGGATAATCTTCCCTTCCTAGAAGCAACACGCAAGACAGAATTTGAAGTCAGATGGCATGAAGCTAAGCCCCACTGCTGATTTTTCTGAGCTGTATGACCTCAAGCTCTTGGAAGTCTGTTTCTAGACTTCTGGAGAAACTTCAGGGAACTCCCTCATAAAGATTAACTACGGCAATGACCTGGCACAAGGCCTAGGCAGCAGTAGACCCTCAGAACTACATTCTGCCTCAAATTTGATTAAGAGAGAGAGAGAGAGATTACAGACACAGAGATTTGTTATGTATGGATCAGTAGATAAATTGAGACAGGGATTAAGAGGCAGAAAAGGCTTTCAAAGGAATGTTTGGTTTCTGACGAAGGTACATCTCATGCTTCTTTTCCCACACCCTGCCAACAGCAAGGCCATTTAAAAAATCACATTGATGAGGCCTCCTTTCTCACAAGAAATTCCCCAACTCCATATAATTCTGATGTAGCCAACAGAGCAGGTGGGTCCCAAAAGAAGGGGCTCCCTCCATGGTGCTTTTCACCCCAAGATTAATGTTTCATTTCTGAGGTATTTGGCATGGGAGGTGGGAAGCAGTTGGAGGAGACCTAGGAAGGCAAGAGACAAAAAGCATCAGATTCAGGAGCCAGAAAGATGGTGCAGTGGTAGGGCATCTGCCTTGCAAGCGGCTGACCTAAGATGGACAGCAGTTCAATCCCACAGTGTCCTCCAAGCCAGGAGTGATTTCTGAGCACATAGCCAGGAGTAAGCCCTAAGCATTATGAATGTGGTCCAAAATCCAAAACAAAACAAAAAAAAAAGGCATTAGATTCTAAGGGGAGAGAGTGACAGATCACCAGAGCAGTCAAGGTTGTAATCATAGAAAGATCTCTCTCATTTAGGTCATCCATATTTTCCTTTCATGGGCTCCTGTCAGCTCCTCAGCACCCAGCTTTGAGTAGATGATCATAATGCTAAAAAGTTTGCCCTGGGAGCTTTCAGGCTTCTGGGAAATATGTCCAACACTTAGAGCAATGGGGAAAGTGCTCTTTAGGTCTCACCTGTTCCACCTCTTCCCACACTGGGTTTGGTTCAACACCCAACTAGTCATCCAAGCTCTGCCCACACCCCCAAGTCACAAGCCACCAGGGAGTATGGAGTAGAAGCTTATGCAGGACATTCGAGTCAGCTGGGGCTTTTCAGGCAGAAGTGACAGGTCACAGAAACCTGAAGTATAGTATAGAAAGGGGGTCCCAGTGGGGTGAGCTTAATGGAGCAATACTTGCCTCACATGTTCTAATAAATCTAGCCCTTACCAAAAAATGTAATACAAATAATTAAAATATTTAAAAATGATAAATAAAGGGGCTGAAGCAGTGGCACGAGTGGTAAGGCATCTGCCTTGCAAGTGCTAGCCTAGGACAGACTGCAGTTTGATACCCCGGCGTCCCATATGGTCCCCCAAGCCAGGAGTGATTTCTGAGTGCATAACCAGGAGTAACCCCTGAGCATCACCGGGTGTGGCCCAAATTTAAAATGAATATTAAATAAAAATAATAATAAAAAAGAATAAGATGAGCACATCCTCATTTCCCAAGGGATTCCTTGCCTCTGGGAGAAAATATACCAGGAAGGTCAGAAAAGAACCTTTGAAGGAATGTTTTCAGCTAAAGAGAGAGAGTGGGGTTAAGGAACTCAGGTTACATGACACAGACCCCAATTCAAGTTCTAGCATCCCATATGTTTCCCCAACTTCGACCAGGGGTCACTCCTGAGCATAGAGCCAGGAATGATATCTGAATTCCTCCAGGTGAGGCCCAAAATAAACAAACAAATAGCTAAATAGCAGAGTTTCTCAACCTTTTCCCCATCCTGGCCCCCTTCCAACCTTGCTTCCTTTTAGTAGCCCCTGCACTGTCCTATCTGTTGCTCCCTAATCTCATACTTTGAGATCGTTAAATTACCTCATTTAATGATTCTTCACTTGTACCCCTGAGGAACATTCGGGGGGGGGGGTCACAGAGGAGACTTATGGTCTCCAGACATAGCTCTAAAATGTAAGCACAGAGCAGGAGACACTCTTGGCTAGAGACTTCTGAGCACACCAGTGGCCTAACAGACAAAAATAGCACCCATTATCACTTGTCCCCAGCCTCTGTCTCCTTCAAACTTGCTCTCAACCAAGTGTTTGTGGGAGGATGACCAAGGCCAGCTTCCCTCCAGGTTTAATAAATTAGCATGTTTTTCTGTGGTGCTTTTCACAGCATGGTGGTTCTTAAAAGGCTCCCCCACTGAGCATGCTGGGTCCACTGGTCTCTGAGTAGCTTCAGTGCTGAGCCAGGCAGTGCTGAAACATATGGTCACTGCATGTCAGACCCTGCCTAGGAAGTTGGGCCACTTAGCCTAAAACAATCTCTCAAGGAAGATTCACAGCTCTGCCTAAATAGTCAACTTCAACTTCACAACTGCTGCTTGGGGAAGGGAGGCCCAGCTCCAAACAACCCAAGGAATTGGAAATAAGAAACATTCCCTGGGTCACAGAGAATGAGTCCCAACAAGAATCCCAACAAGTCCCCACAAAAATGAGGACTCACCTGGCCTCTAATTCATCTGTAATGGGGTACCTTGGATAGCCCTGAAGGTGTTGGCCAACTGGAAACTCAGGCACAGGCTGCTTGGGTGCTAGAATGAGGCTGTGGTTGTAGTCACTCTCTGCTGTGTCTCTCCCAATTCTCATTCCATGGGAGTTATAGCATGGAGCTACAGCACAGCAGGTTAAGCATTTGCCTTGCATGGGCCTACTTGAGTTTGGTCCCCAGCACGCCATATGGTCCCCAGGCCAGCCAAGAGTAATTTCTGAGCACAAAGTCAGGAGTAGCCCCCAAGTGCTGCCCCAAAACAAAAAAGCAAAGTTCAATTCCCCCTCTATGCTTTACAGTAAGGTTCTTTACCACTTGAGCCTCTATTTGCCCATCTGTAAAATGAAAGCAAAAGTATCACTTGCGCCCACTGCCTGGTATTCAATTTAGACTGTGTCAGTTATTCCAGTACTGGAATATTGAAGATAATGGTGGTTCTGAGTGTCTTTTCTAGACCCGATGCCAAGGCCTCCTCTGGGAACTTGTTAGAAAAAAAATGTTCTTGGGTTCCTCCCCAGACACACTGAATCCAAAACTTCAGGGAGGTGACCCAGTCATCTAAGTTTGGGTTTGGGGTCATACTCAATGGTGTGCTGGGACTTCTCCCAATTTTGTGCTCAGTAATCAGTCCCTGCATGAACTGGGCCACCCACACAGAAGCTTGCAAAGCCAGAGCTCAGCCTAGAAAGGACTAAAGAGGTCTGTGTGTGCATGAGGACCCCCCCACACTGAGATCACTCTGATTCCTCCCATGTCATACGACTTTTGAATTTAACTCTGCATAGGTCCTGGGTTGTTGCAGAGAGAGCTCCAGTGTTAAGAAAGCTCCACTGATAGAAGATTCTGTGAGACTCTTTAGAGGACTCCCTATTCTATGCAATTCTGGTGTGCAGTTTTATCCCAAACAAATACCCCCTTCATTTTCTTCTTTCCTCTCTCTACTGCAAAATCCTGGGACTGGCTGGCATGCTCAGCAGCGCAGTCCTTGTTCCTGAAGCACTAGCAAGCAGCCCATTTTCCAATCATATCCATCCTGGTACTAGAAAAATCCAGCCCCCTGACCTTCCCATAATAGGGCCTTGTTCTTTTATTACAATTTGGGGGTGATATGAAGTACCAAAGCTAGAGCCTGAAGAAGTCATCTATGTTGTTCATACTGACCTCAAGCAACCCCAAATCAAAACCAATGAATTCTCCAGACTTTAAGACCAGGCCACTATAATGGCAGTCGTTCTCTAGCTGCAGCTATGCTGTCCCCTCCATGGACCCTCCCTTTGCCCCCATAGGCCTACTAGCTGTCCCTCCTATGTTTCTCTGAAGCAGGACTTCCCAGTTCACAAGGAGGTAGATGGGAAATTTTAAGGAGACCCTCAGAGGTCTGTTAAGAAGACCACTCACAGGTATTGGGGTTGGTTTTCCCTGCCTATGAAAACAGTTGACTACCAAAGAGTGGGCAAGCCTTGGGCCCAAAGAGGATGGCTCCATTATCATAGTAGTCACAGTCACCTCAATACCTCACTCCCAGGTTTTTCTCTAGCTCCAGTCCACCCGTGGTGGTCTTTGCATGTGATAGAGGGTCGGTTCTCACAAGGAAAGAGAGCAAGACAAACAGGAACTCAGCATTGCCAAAGGTCTTTCTTCCAGCCCCTCCAGGGTTGAGCTTTCAGCATGTCTATGGAGATATGGAGGTAATGGGTCACAGTGAGAACTGAGGTGGGTGTCCAGGCCACTTTCAACATAACATTTCTTTAGCCCTTCTCTCACACAGCCTCTCTGAGCACATCCAAGTCTGTCCCCTGGTTCCCAGGCGATCACCACACATCCTTCTCTCTATAAATAGATTCCACTGACCTGCAAACCGATTTCCTGCTATCCTAGCTTCGCTCCCCCTCTTCCACCTAGTCAGCTGCATCAAGCTTTCCTGACCTAGGAAATACCAGCCCTAGAGGAGGGACAAGGCCACCCTTCTCACCTCTGGCCAACCTTCAGAGGAGATGGGAGGGACTGTGGAATAGACAGCAAGCCAGAATGGCAGGGAGCCAGAATCATCAACAGATCCTCAGATGCCAGGCTGGTTAGACCCTGATGGCTAAATAGGGTGTGAAATTATCCTATCCTAATGTTCTTTCAGAAATAGATATCCTGAGGCCAGCGAGGTGGCGCTAGAGGTAAGGTGTCTGCCTTGCAAGTGCTAGCCAAGGAAAGGACCACGATTTGATTCCCTGGCGTTCCATATGGTCCCCCCAAGCCAGGGGCAATTTCTGAGCGCGTAGCCAGGAATAACCCCTGAGCATCAAATGGGTATGGTCCAAAAAACCAAAAAAACAAACAAACAAAAAAGAAATAGATGTCCTTCCCCAACTGGATCCCCCAAATTCCAGCAGTCCTAGAAGCAGAATAAGTGAGGTTGCAGGACATGCAAGTGTGCCCCTTCCTTTCTGTGTCCCCTTTTGTCTCCTTGCTACCATCCCATTACCCAAGCCTTCCGGCAACCCACATCCCTGTGACCATATTAGACCCTGGAAAAGATTGACAAAGAAACAGCCAAAAGAACACATGGAATAATCTATATTATTACTATGTATATTATATATATATATATTAGGCTTTATTTACTTAAGAATGATGGTGTCCAGGGTCCAGAGAATGAAGACAATGAAACTATAAAGCAATTTTCCTGGAGTTAGAGCCCAGGAGTGCAGCACCTGCCTAGCAAGTATGAGGCCACAAGTTTTATTTCCACTTGCACTGCTGAGCGTGTTGCCCATGCTGCTATGATTCCCAACACAGCAACCACGTGTGTGAGCTCCAGACAGCCCCACAGTAAAGCAATTAAGAAAGCTAACTAATTTTAGTTTTGGGGGGGTTTTGGGGGGGGCATACTCAGCAGTGCTCTGCACTTAGTAATTATTTCTGGTGGTACTCATGGGACCAATATGGGGTTACTAGCAACCAAAGACAGGTTGACTGCATACAAGCAAGCACTCTACCCAATGTACTATCTCTCCAGCCCTAATTATTTATTTTTTATTATTATAATTTTTTGGTTTGGGGACCACACCTGGTAATGCTCGGGGTTACTCCTGGCAACGCACTCAGAAATTGTTTCTGGCTTGGGGGACCATATGGGATGCCTGGGATCGAACCCAAGTCTGTCCTGAGTCAGCCACTTATAAGGCAAACACCCTAATACTGTGCTATCGCACTGGCCCCTATTTTAAAAGGAACAAGTTCACTTGGGGCTAGAAAAATAATACAGTGGGTAGGATGCTTGCTTTGCACACAGTCAACCAGAATTTGATCTTTGGCATATGCCCCTTGAGCACTTCCAACTAAGATTCCTGAATGGAGAGCCAGGAGTAACCTCTGACCATGAATAGGTATGGCTTCCTCACCCAAAAGAAGGACAGAACCAGGGACTAGTGAGATATCTCCACAAGCTGACCTTTGCTTTGCTTTGCTTTGCATGCATGCAGCTTGATTCAAAGGCCAACACTGCCAGAAACTACTCCTGACCAGTCAGAAATAGCCTCTAAGCACTGCCAGATGTGATCAAAAATACTTTTTTTAAAACACATAAAATATTGTCCTAGAGAAAATGATGCATTTGTAAATAGCATAAAGCCCTCATAACAAGAACTCAAGGTGTCAGCAATGGCTTCAGAAAGGCAAAACAGAATCTGCAAGTTTTCCTGAGCTTTACCGGGTGCTGCTCCTTGCTTACTCTGAGATATCATACAAGGGGGTTCACTTCATGAGTCCTGGGGTCTTAGACTCACTGCATAAATATTTACTGAGCATTTACCCAGAGTTTAGACAAATTTAGTAGAGGAAGCTTTCGTATAGGCTGTGTACTTTCATATTTTAAGACCCATTTCCCCATTCTAGGAAAATGGCCCACACGTTCCTGCTTGGGATCTGTACTTTGCTCTTTCCATTCTGGAAATTCTCTGTTTTCTCTCTTAACCAAGTAGCTAAATTTATTTCTCTCCTTCCCTCACTTTTATTTCTTTTATAAACTTTTTTTTTTATTTTTGGGCCACACCGTTTGACGCTCAGGGGTTACTCCTGGCTATGTGCTCAGAAATCACTCCTGGCTTGGGGGTACCATATGGGACGCCGGGGAATAGAACCGCGGTCCGTCCTACTCAAGCGCTTGCAAGGCAGACACCTTACCTCTAGCGCCACCTTGCCAGCCCCATTTATAAACTTGTTTTACTTCACAATTCTCCTGAAATTCTCTTCTGTGAGGGAAAGGTGATGGAATCAAAAAGACTTAGTAAGATTTAGAATAGACACTAATTCCTACAAAGAGCGATTCCTTTCTTCAACCTGAGACCATGGTTCCCCAAGAAATCAGGTGTGAGGAAACATATTCTACACCATGCAGAGCAAATGGACTTCAGGAGTAGCTTGGCAGCTGCCTCATGGGACCGGTAGGACATGACCATCTGTACTGAGCAGGGACTCATCTCAAATATTTATCAGTCCTACATCTCCCAGAGGTTTCCCCAGGTGACTGAGGGGGGTAGAGAGGAAAGCAGTAGGTTTCCTCTTCAAGGATGCAACCTCACTCCTCACCACTTCACATAGGCCTCTGGGGAAGCCTACATGAACTCTACATGAATGGGGTGAACTCTGCTTCCCTACAGTGAGACTGCTTTTAATTCATCTCATCATTCTATTTTTTATTAAGCACTCACTGTGTACCAAACCTTAGGGGGAGACTTTCATGCCCATTAGAAATCTCACTGTTGACATGTCTAACAAAATCACACTTTGGACAAGGAGTAAATTTTTGTTTTGTTTTGGTTTGGTTTTTTTTTTTCAGGTCACACCTGGCGGTCTCAGGGGCTACTCCTGGCTCTGCATACAGAATCACTCCTGGCAGGCATTGGGGACCATATGGGACGCCGGGATTCAAACCACTATTTATCCTGGATTGGCCACATGCAAGGCAAATAAATGGCCTACTGCTGTGCTATCTGTCCAGCCCCAGTAGTAGATTTTTAAAATACCTTATCTTTTCCCTCCAAGTTAAGGCACTATGCTAAGATATTTTCCAGGGTTTGTTCCAGGGTTGAGGAAAAATTCACATTTAGGTGATCCTTACAGGAGAAAGGATCCTTTGAAGAAAGGTGTCCAGCTACTTTTCTCCCTTCCAAGTCAAGTTCTGGCTCTTTTCAGTTCTACTTCCACTTACTCACTTAGCCACTAACATAACTAGACATGGAAATATATTTATATATGGATATATGTATGTATAATATATGGATATATGTATGTATAATATATGGATATATGAAGTCCAAATTCTTTTTTTCAACCTTGATTAAATGGCACCCAATAAAAAAACGTTAAGAAAAAACATTAAATAAAGAAGCTATTGACACAAGTACTTTGAGGATGCAAAACCCAGGGTTAGTATAGGTCTCTGCTTAGACAAATGAAAAGGTTAAGAAATGTTTACATATCAGATACAAAGTTTAGGTAAAATCCATACTTCTTCTGAAGTTTCTCATCATAAAGTTTCATTTCCTCCTAAGTCTATTTATGGAAAGAAAAAAAAAAGCAAAGAACTTTTTTTTTTTTTTTTTTTTTGGTTTTTGGGCCACACCCTGTGACGCTCAGGGGTTACTCCTGGCTATGCGCTCAGAAGTTGCTCCTGGCTTCTTGGGGGACCATATGGGACGCCGGGGGATCGAACCGCGGTCCATCCTAGGCTAGCGCAGGCAAGGCAGGCACCTTACCTCCAGCGCCACCGCCCGGCCCCAAAAGCAAAGAACTTTGCTGCCATCTTGAATAGGACTATTGTCTGACCATCATAAGCCCATTCAAGTTTGCTCTAGGAGACAATATGTCTTGAAATGCTGACTGTAGAAAAAGAATTCATCAAGAAGCTAAGTTGTGATTCTGAAAGTAGGTTAAAGTCACTAGACTTGCTATAAATAATCCACCCACTATAAAGAATAGACTACTGCTATTTTTTTATAATGCAATCAATGGGGAGGAAATAGGAAAGAAGGGGAGGAGGAGAATTAAAGAAGTAGGAGAATAAAGGAGGAAGAAGGAGAAGGAAGAAGAAGGGAAAGGGAAAAGGAGGAGAGTAAAGGTTATTGTTAAAGAAAATTAGGCATTAGTGGTGGGAATGTTGCACTGATGAAGGGGGATGTTCTTTTTATGACTGAAACCCAACTACAATCATGCTTTAATCATGGTGCTTAAATAAATATATTATTTAAAAGAAAAGAAAAGTGAAATAAAAAGTGATTCTAACAGATTTTTGACACCATGCAGAATCTTTTATTTTTTGTTTGTTTTTGGGGGGAGCCCTACTTCAGTGTTCAAAGGTTACTCCTGGTGGTACTCAGCGACCACATCAGTGACAGGAATTGAACCAGGATTGACTACATGCAAGGCAAATGCCCTATCTGCTGTATTTTCACTCCTGCCCCCATGCAGATTCTTATGTGGTTTTTTTTTTCACTTCAAGAAAATTCTTTTGTAAGAAGATTTAATGATAGATTCTTCCCTCTAATATGTGAGCTTAACTTCATATCCCCATGGAATATTTCTAGAAGCTCAGTCACTCTTATTCCTCCTCTCCAATCTGAGGAAAAATTAAAGAAAGTGCATCCTCCACAGGCCACTAGCCAGAATCCTCATTACCCCCTCTGGAGCACAGCCTCATAGAAAGTTCTGGAAAACCAGCATGGAGGCTGCATTGAGGGTGGAAAGTTCCAGGAGCATTCCAGCTGCCCTTCATTGCAACTCAAATCAACCCTGAACCCCTGAGCTTCTCCCCAAACTAGAGAAGCAGTTTGCTTTGTCATGCCTTCTCTCTTCCCAGTCAGGAGCCGAGAAGTGGTGCTTTCTGTTAATAAAAGCTTTTGGGGTTAGACACAAACATTAATGGGATGACAGTTGGAAAAGACAAATATAGCATTATTATGCCAGGCGTCTCTCAGGACAGCTGGTTAGAGGACTCCAGCTGAGCTGCCAGGAAACCATGCTATGCTGCCCACGTGGTGTCCATCTTGACGCTCCAGATTAGGCATGTCCTTATGAGAAGGAATGACCTTTGGCCTTGATGTCTCTTGCAACCTCCCAAGAAGTTGACTCATACTAAGAGCCCAGTTTGTGCAATCCTAGGAGGACACTCAGATAGGGGTCAGGTTTTGAATGATCAATCACTTAGTGAGAAAGAGTTGACATTGTTGTCAATTTTTGAACTAGCCATGGACCAAAAAGGCATTAAATTCTCCAAGTCTCTCAGATACTAAAGGACACCCAGACACCCAGAGACAACACACCATTCATCTTCCTCCCCCCAAAAAACACTCACTGGTGGTGAAAACCTCATGGGGTCTCTTTCCTTAGCCTTTTCCTTCCTTTCCATGTTTGACCTTCTCTGCACCCTCCTACCCCTCCTTTTCTCCTTCTCCCCCTCTTTCTTTCTCCTTCATTCTCTAACATCCACCTTGGCCCTTTTTCTGTTTTTGTTTTTTAGTGGCCTCTGCCTGCTAACCTGAGGCCCCAATGTTCAGAGAAAGGAGAAAGTAGCCCCTAAGCACAAAAGACACTGGAGTCAGATTCCAGGAGCAATTCCAGGATGATGCCCAAGCACTCCTTCACTTAGCCCCTTTCTGCCTGTGAGCAAAATAATACTGCTATCCTGTTGGGAAAATGGCAAGGGACGAAGCCAAGGACACAGTTTTTAAGTCAGAGAGAGACTAAGGTTTGGATTTTGGCTCTGATACTCACTAGCTATGTGATCCTGAGAAGGTTACTCTATCTCTTTCTCAATCAGAATGGAGATAATATACCCATCTCCGAGTTGTTTTAAGGATATTAAAAGTTGGGGCTGGAGAGGTGGCGCTAGAGGTAAGGTGTCTGCCTTGCAAGCACTAGCCAAGAAAGGACCGCGGTTCGATCCCCCGGCGTCCCATATGGGCCCCCCCACCAAGCCAGGGGCAATTTCTGAGCGCTTAGCCAGGAGTAACCCCTGAGCATCAAATGGATGTGGCCCCCCCAAAAAAAAAGGATATTAAAAGTTCAGTAAACAAGGCTGAAAGATAGCATAGCAGGTAGGGAGCTTGTCTTGCACATGACCAATCTGGGTTCATTCCCAAACACTCCATATTATCCTCATAACACTGCCAGGACACAGGAAGTAAGATCTGACCTACCAGAAGTAAGATATGACCACTACCAGATGTGGCCCAAAGAGAAAAATTTCAGTATACTAAGTATCTGGCCTATGACTGGTGGTTATTAATTTAAGTCTCATTCTTTTCCATTCTTACCCCTTCTTTAAATCAAGAGAGTGGATCCCTGATTATTAATTCCATAAGCATTCAGTTGAAAAGATTGTTTGAATCCATCTGTATTATGTTTCACTCATGGACCAGAAGTTGACAACTCTGTGTCAACTTCCCGTCATAACTCTTTGAGACCATTTCCAAGACCAATGTTAAGAATCAAGTGAGGAGCCGGAGAGATAGCATGGAGGTAGTGCGTTTGCCTGGCATGCAGAAGGACGGTGGTTTGAATCCCAGCATCCCATATGGTCCCCTGAGCCTGCCAGGAGTGATTTCTGAATGTAGAGCCAGGAGTGACCTCTGAGCATTGTGGGATGTGACCCAAAAACCAAAAACCAAAAAAAAAAAAAAAAAAAAGAATCAAGTGAGATAGTACAGTGGGTATGGGCCCTTGCCTTGCACACAATGATTCAGGTGGAATTCCCAGCATTCCATATGGTCCCCCAAGCACCATCAATAGTGATTCCTAAATGCAGAGCTAGGCACAACCCTGGAACATCAACAAGTATGGTCCAAAGACAAACAAACAAAAACAACAAACAAATGGAACCAAACTCTGGAAACAACCTGGTGAAAAGGGAATAGAGCTCAGAAGAGGGGAGGAGGGCTCACATAGTCAAAAGGGTCTCTCAGAGCCTGTTGACAATTGATTCCATTTGACCTTCCTTTTTGGTTTTTGGGCCACACCTGTTGATGTTCAGGGGTTACTCCTGGCTATGCTACTCAGAAATCGCTCCTGGCTTGAGGGACCATATGGGATGCCAGGATTCAAACCACCATCCTTCTGCATGCAAGGCAAATGCACTACCTCCATGCTATCTCTCTGGCCCCAAATTTTGGTTATTTAACATCAATAATTTTCTATTTTTGTTCCATTTAATGCAGATGGGGAGATATTTTATTGCAGTTAGACATCGGGGATCAAGAATCTTTTAATCAGATGGTGTCATCATCCCCTGGCCTAGAGCATCACTTTCAGTACTTACACAAGGAAAGATACACAAGGAAAGATAAAGTATGGGGCACTCTTCAAGATTTTAATGGGGCATTGACTAGAATTCAGTCCCATGGCTTATCCAACTCTATGAGGACTGAGAACTCATTTAGTAATCAGTACTGCACTATGCTTGATACAAAAGATGAGTGAAATAAGTCAGAGGGACAGAGATAGACGCAGAATAGTCTCACTCATCTATGGGTTTTAAAAAAAATAAAAGATATTTTTGCAATGATTCTCAGAGACAAAAGAGAGGAGGGCAGGAAGGTCCAGCTCATGATATGAAGCTCACCACAAAGAGTGGTGAGTGCAGTTAGAGAAATAACTACATTGAGAACTATCCTAACAATGTGAATGAATGAGGGAAGTAGAAAGCCTGTCCCAAATACAGGCGGGGCGTGGGGAGGAGGGAGATCTGGGACATTGGTGATGGGAAGGTTGCACTGGTGAAGGGGGGGGTGTTCTTTATATGACTGAAACCCAACTACAATCATATTTGTAATCAGGTGTTTAAATAAAAATATTTAAAATAAAAGCATGAGTCAAGTATCATTTCCTTTAAGCAAGAAACAAAGGTCAATATGTGCAAGACATGACTATGGTTAATGGACAGATGCAGCACTGAACCCCAGTTCCTACAGTCTAGTTTATCTCTACTTCATGGATAATTTTTTGTCTCTATTCCTGAGCAAGTTCCTAACTCTTAATAACACCCCAGGTGCTACCCATACCGTCTCCTCTCCTCCTTATCTCCAAGTATTTGAAAAGTAAGAGATAAGCATTCCTACACACCTTCCTACTTATCTGTCCTGACCAGCCAGTTAATGAAAATAAACTATCACTGTTACAGAGAGAAAAGACAGAAATTTTTTTCAAAGTTAAGGATTAAGTGGATTGTCAGAATTTGCTTTGTCTTGACTTCTTCGTCCAGGCAAAAGCCAACATGGAGTTCTGATGACCTGCTTCCCACCCACTGAGAGGGGGTCCCAGCTTACATGCAGTTGGAATAGGCAGGAAACACATCAAAGGAATTGACCTATTAAATAATCAAGCATTTATCTTTGATGAGCATGTTGCAATTCCTAGCATTCTGGCTGAAGAAGAAAATGCCTATCAGTCCGGGGAGAAGTGGTATAGCAAGACTGCAGTATGAATAAGGTCCTGAGTTTACTCCCAGCACCTTATAAATCCCAGAATATCATCATAAGGGTCCCTGCTGCATATTTACTAGTACCACTAAGTGTGATCCCAATATAAAAAAATGTATTTTGAATGTGATCATGATCTCGAAGAAGGAATCATTCCAGGTGCAAAAATGCAAATAAAAAAGACAATTCTTCATAAGATTGTGGTTAACTGACCTTTAGTCTGGTCTTTCCAAGGACTGTGTTTGGCTCATGGGCTATAAGTGCTCTGGTAGGTAGCTGTCCTGGGATGGAAGTGACTGGGAGGTAGGTAGAATGGCAGGCAGGCGAACTGACAATTAAGTGTGTCAATAGCTGGACAGACTAGGCTTCAGGACTTTTCCAGTCAGAAGAAAGGGGTCTTTCCTCATGGCTGACTCAAATATCTACAAATTTACCTCCTCGTGTCCAATCTTATGCCAAGCAATCTACCCTAAACAAAGGTGTTCCCCCAACTTCCTCTTTCCCTAAACCTCTTCCTATAAAGAGGTTTATAAAAGTCCACCAAAGAGTACTTCTCTCTCTTTCTCTTTCTCCCTCTCTCTCTCCCCTCTCTCTCTCTCCTAACTCAGCCTTCCCCCTCCTGATATTGGAAATTGGTTTGAGTAAAGAAAAGGCCCTTCTGGCTGTTGGCTGAGGAGAGAGAGCATAAGGCAAAAGACCACAGATGCCATGTTTGCCATCCTTTCCTGATTTTTGGTGTATTATTTCTTCACCACTACCCTGCTTCATCACACCCGTCCACCTAAGGGGTTAGAAACACAGTGTGGGGGACAGTCTCACCACTTGTGGATTTTAATTCTATACAATCAACCCTTCCTCCTTCTGCACCACAGTACAACTCTTCTCCAGCAGCTCAGCCATAAAAATAAAGACACTTGGGGCTGGAGTAGTGCAAGCAGTAGGGTGTTTGCCTTGCACAAGCTAACCTAGGACAGATCCCTTGGCATCCCATATGGTCCCCCAAGCCGGGAGCAATTTCTGAATGCATATCCTGGAGTAACCAAATCCTGAACTTCACCAGGTGTGGCCCAAAAACCAAAAAAATAAAATTAAATTAAAATAAAGACACAAGCTTACATAAATCTTTGGCCTTGACTTGGAAGAATTCACATATAAGAGAAAAGACAGGGATATAAGAAACAACTATAACTGGACTTGATTAGATAGATACCTATATAGGCTACCACAAAGTGCTAAAATATAGAAGAGAAAGAACTGGACTTTTTCAGCAAGACAGAGGCAAACAAAGGGGCAAGAAACTCTTGTCCCAGAGGCCACAATCTCCTAGAAGACAGTGCACAAGAGCCAGGCAGGGGTGTGTACACTGGGCAAAGAGTTGTCTACAGAAGACAGGACAACTCCTGCTGCTTTGGGGGCCCTGGGAAGATGGGAAGTCTGATAATGACTTCTGTGGAGGGTGTCAAATAATTTTATGCTGTAAAGATGAATACCAAGTTAGAGGTTGAATGGGAGATTGAGGTTAAGACCCTTCTATAGTCATAATTAGCAGTTAGTTTGTGCACCAGTTAGCTATTCATGGCACTTTCCATACATTACTTCCTTTTATTCTGCACTTTGCAGTGATCTGAAAAGTTCAGTTACTCACTGTTAGTTGGCAGCAGAGTTAGCTCACAGCCATAGTTCTGTACAGCACAGCTTGGGACTTTGAAGTAGTAGGTAAATGGGGACAGTACAGACTGTCATGGGGCCACACCTGAACAGAAAATGCTAGTAACAGATATATAGGGGAAGAAGGGCATTGTACTGAAGAAGTTCTTGAAGAACAGAAATGTCCAGTCTTGGGGTCGGAGAGATAGCATGGAGGTAGAGGGTTTACCTTGCATGCAGCAGGATGGTGGTTCGAATCCCGGCATCCCATATGGTCCCCTGAGCCTGCCAGGAGCTATTTCTGAGTATAGAGCCAGGAATAACCTCTGGGCGTTGCCGGGTGTGACCCAAAAAACAAAATTAAAAATAAATCAAAAAAATTTCCAGTTTCACTCCAAAGCTCTTCTAAGAAAGAGAGCTACAAACTTATAACTAAAAGGCCAGGGAAATGGCTCAAGTGGGAGAGTGCATGAATAAGGCCCTGAATGCTATGCTCAGAACCAACTGACCCTCTCTCCACCAAATGTTTCTGGGGAGGAGGATGAAGGCACACACACACACACACACACACACACACACACACACACACGCGAAAGCCTCAAATATAGAAATTCCAAGGATCGTTCTAGGAACCAGGAAGCCAGTCTTGAGAATAATGATAGGCCAAGAAGCAGACAGTTGATCCAGGGAGATTGAGCACCAGCAACTTGCTGAGTCTCCACCCAAAGTCCCTGGAAACTCATGTTAGGGGTCCCCTACAGTGGCCGTTGGCCACTTCTAGGACATCTACAGGATCACAGTACAAGAGAAAGGGAGTCCTACCCCAATCTCTCTAACCAAGGAATCCTTCAGAGACTCTCATTAGGGCCCCTAAGGTCTTCCTCTGCTTATTCGACAAAGAGTGACCCCCACCCTAATGGTGTTGGCTATGGAATGCTTGCATCAGTAGCAGGACAGTGACAGGAAATGTCTGATTCCCTTTGGTCTTAACAGTGTGTTTTTCCATAGGCTTTAGAACAAGACTTTCCTCATCATGAGTTCTGTAACACTCCCTTTCTGTGTCACATGGTTTGTAGGCAGAGCCATCTCCTCATTCATTAGGTCAGACTTTGGCCAAAATGCCCCAAATCTCCATGTGAACGCACACAATAAAAGCTGCTTTCTTTCTCCTGCTCAGGGGCATGTTCAAATTCTCCCCTGTTGTTTTAGGGGCCAGGCTGCCAGTTTCCACTAAAGATACCTGAGAATCACCGTCCCTTTGGTCTCCTCATCATCTGTCATCTGTGGAAAGTAGATAGGAAAAGGGAGGCAGGCTTTTTTATACTCTAAGACAGAAGGGGGGCTTTTCAGGGAGGACACTGCCATATCTACCAGTAAGGCAATCAAGAGAAATAGGAAACTAAGATATCTTTTCTAGACTTCACACACACACACACACACACACACACACACACACACACACACACACCAATCAACTCTGTTAATCTAGTACATTTGCCCATCAGGGATCAAGAGACAGGCCAGCCAGCCTCAGAGTAGAAACCCTCCTAGACTGGTCTCTGGGATGGCCTCTACCTTCATAGTCATGCCCTCAAAACATATTAATTGATCCCTGCCAGGCAAGGTTCAGGGGACACAGTAATGTCACACAGAATTCACTTTCTTGTATCCAAGGAGCAAACAAGCCGACCTCCTATTTTTCTCAGGATGTCCCCACATAATAAGAATGTGTTTTGTTGGGCCGGAACAATAGTGCAATGGATAGAACATTTGCCTTTGCTTGCACAGGGCTGACCTGAGTTTGATCCCGAACATCCCTTTTGATCCCCTGAGCCCTACCAGGAGCGACCCTTGAACACAAAGCCAATAGGAAGACTGAACATGCACTGAGCATGTGAAAAAAAAAAAGACAACAAAAATAATAATTTTTTTTTTTTTTCATGTGCCTTTTTTTTTTATTATTATTTTAATTATGACAACAAAGATGCAAAGAAAGAGGACAGGGTAAAGTTACAGTGGAAGCCCAATCACCCATAAACAGGATTCTCAGTAGTTCCATCGATGATATCCCAGCCTTGAACTTTCAGCCAAAGAACATTAAGAAAAACAAAACTGAACCCATGTACAATACAATTACTTTGTCCCTCAAATCCCCAGTTGTAGTACATATTGTTTCTTAGCAGCACACCATATAATAAAAATAATAATTTTTTTTGTTTGTAGTGCCAAGGATTGTTACTCAGGGGCATACTGATGCAAGGCTCTACCACTGAACCATATCCTCAGTGCCATAAATTTGAAACTGTCAGTGTTTTGGGAAGGAAAGGTCAAAGGTCAGAGGATACTTTGGATGGAGAGGTCTAAGTCAGGATCGAAGGAGCAACTGGACTGTGAACAAGCATAGGCCATGGGTAGGGAATGGGCAAGGGCAAGAAAGGATGAGCAGATTAGAGGGTCACAGGAAGGTCAAGAGACTGGTGCTTGATGGGAAGGGATTGGCTTGAAAGGAAACCAGTGAGATCAATGGGGCCACCTCACTACAGTGAGCTACAGCTACCTCAGGGAAAATGCCAGTCCCAACCAGTGCAACTGTCTGGAAGTGGAATTGGAAGGGGCAAACAGAGGGACAGTAAATAGAAAAGTAATAGTGGATGAACAGCAAGCTAAATGAGTGGGTCACCAGGACTTGCAACTATGGGTGGGACTGGAAAGCAAGAGGAAGTGTGCAGAGTCTGAGGAAGTGAGAGACCCAGTCAGGGAAGAATCAAAGGTGCAGCATCCCACAGTGCTCTGAGGCTAAGATTCCATTAAATCTAAAACTCATTCCTCGTTAACATCACTTTATTGTTTAGCTGAGCTTCAGTGTTGACAGGATACTGGGTTTCATGTGCCAATTCTAGCAACTGTGAGGAAGAGGGAACACAACACATGAGGACACTGGGGGGACTTCATGCTTGGCATGTAGAAAGCACAACATAGAACCCCTATTGGGGGGGCATGAGTGAAACAGGAGAGGGATACAGAGACCCAAACATGAGGTTATGGGGCCACAATGATCAATTTGGATTCTATTCTAAGTTAAATGGAAATTCTAGGTAGATTCTGAACTGCTGTGTGAAAAATAAAAACAAAAGACCTAGACTTACTTTCCTTAAAGGGTCAAATGGACGAGGTCAAAGATCAAACTTCTGCCAGGTCCCAGTGACCCACTGAACTACACCTGACTCTGTAGTCATGTAGATAAGGATTGGAGGGATTTGGAGATTTTTTTTAGCTCAGAGGAATCCATAATGCCACGTCAGAAGTCAGGTACGGTATTCTATAACTCCCCCCCCCCACTCTTCTCATTCTTCTCCGGGTCTTTCTAGACCATGGGGATCAATGATTTAATAAGGATCTCAGGACTCAGTCACTACTATTTTCTCTTCCCCTAGGGAAAGGCAGAATTAATTCTTCAGCCCACAGGCCCAAGAATAGTCCCTAAGCCCAGACATAGAATCCAGGCCACCATCTAATCCTCCTGGGAGAAAGTAACATTAAGTCCCACACCCCTTTTCTTCTGAGCTGATCTGTGAAGTCTGGGAAAGAAGAAACTGAATTTTGGGGGGTTCTTTTTCCTGCTATTGATCCTCCTCACATCAGTAGTCCTGTGCCTACAGCCTGGACTCCTGGTGTTTCAGCTGTCGGCTTTAATCATCAACACGAGTAAATGCAGGCAGATGTTGGCTGCTCCGAAAATATGCCATTGAGCTTTTCACACCCAACTTGAAAAGGAGCATTTTTTTGAGTTGACTCTGGGTACAGAACTCTGTTTCCATTCAGACACCCACTGAGATGAAAATGGAACGATCTAGGACTATGATGGTCCTTCTTTTAGAGAGGTGATGGAAAGGAGTCATTTTATGACTTCTTAGAATGCTGTTGACCTCAGTTTCCATTAGAAGCATCTAATTTCTATTTCAGTGGAGAAACCCTACACAATGAGAACTGACATGATACAAAGATCAGAAATATAACAGGATCTCTTACTGGTTTCCCATTGATTGATAGATCTCCAGTGATTTATCTTTGCTCCTAGATTTTTTTTTCTAAAAAAGCATCTTCAACGGCTTGACTAGAGCTAAGCTATTTAAATTTGGAGATACCAAATTTAAAAAAATTTTTAAAGATAAAGAGGGGAAATGCTGAATCAGTCAGGTAATTTGGAACAACATGCTACATCAGAGAGAGCTACATTTTCTATGTCTATAAAATGACCTAACAAATCCCACTTCTCTGCACTCTTCTGAAGATAAACGGAGGTGCCTTCCCAGTCCACTTCTCCCTTGGTCATGCACAAAGTACAAACTCAAAGGCAATAATTTCCTTTCCTCAGTTTTGTCATCCATAAGATGGGGTAATGATATTATTAATGCTATGAGAACCTGAAATCTCCTCTTTGACTCAGGGAGGAAGAAATTGGATGTTGAAAAACTACCAGAAGCAAGAATAATAATAGATCAGAATCTAGAAAATGAACATTAATAAGCCATGCAATTAAAAACTAATAACAGCGTGGAGAATACAAGCTTGAGAACAATTCCAATGAAAAGGGCCCAAGAGTTTTAGTCACAAGCTCAGTATGAAGCAAGGATGGGACAACTAACCAGGAGAAGCTTATGCAACTGTAGATTGCGTAATAATAATAATAATTAACATATATTGAGCATTTACTATGTCCCAAGTGATGCACTAAACGCTGTGCTTTGCCCATTTAACATCCACAACAAGCCTGTGAGCTGCAACTTTGATCACTAGTTTACAGATGACAAAACTGGAGCAGAGACAAGTTGAAAAGATTGTCCTCGGTTGCAGAACTTAACAACAGAACTGGGAAAGGACCTCCTCAGAACTGGGCACAGATTAGAACAGTTCTAAGACAGTTCTAAGTCCCTCATCAAATTCAGCCATGTTTTTCTTATCCTGATAAACTCCAGCCATTGGGACTGGAGCAATATCACAGCTATTGGGAGGGAGTTTGCCTTGCACACAGCCAACCCAAGTTCAAGCCCCAGCTTCCCATATGATCTCCTGAGCACCACCAGGTGCAATTTCTGAGTGCAGAGCCAGGAGTAATCTCTGAGCATCATCAGGTGTGGCTCCAAAACAAAAACAAATAAATAAACCCCAGCCTTCAACTGGTTTAGACTGATTTGTTGGGAGTGGAGATTTTTAGGGTGGGAGTAAGGTTATGGTTTGATAATTAAGCTGCCTCCTCAGACCTGGGACCTAACAGTCAGACTGTGACACCAACACATTGCATTGCTCCAAATCACTACACTGCCTATTAACCATCATGGGGAAACCTTGGTACCCTAGGGAGTCAGAACTGTCATAGCTTTTCCCTCTCTCCTCTCATTTAACTTGTACAGTTGAACTTCATATGTTAATGAAACCTGTCATTAAAATCAGGGTGCACCAGGGACCAGAGAGATAGCATGGAGATAGGGCATTTGCCTTTCATGCAGAAAGACGGTGGTTCTAATCCTAACATCCCATATGGTCCCCCAAGTCTGCCAGGAGTGATTTCTGAGTGTAGAGCCAGAAGTAACCCCTGAGCGCTCCTGGGTGTAACAAAAAAAACACAAATAAATAAATAAAAATAAAATCATGGTGCACCAGAAAGATAACGTAGTATGCAAGGAGCTTGCCTTGCATACAGTTGACCATGGTCCAATCTGTGACACCACATATTGTTCCCTGAGCATATTACTACCTAAAGTCATACCTGAGCACAAAGTCAGGAATAAGTCCTGAGCACCATGAGGTGTGGCCCAAAATCAAACAACAATAAAAAGGCAAAGATGCAGGGTCCAGAAATATGACTCAAGAACTGAGCATATTAATCAAGGAGCTGAGCACAGTCTTTGCATGTAGAGTTTGCCCCTCAACAGTGAGTGGTCTCCAGAATACCACCCAGAGTAACTCCCCAAAACTGTGCCAGGAGTAGCCCCCAGGCACAAAACATTGTGGGAACCCCTCAAAATAAAAAATAAAAAAAAAACAGCAACAACAAGAAAGAAATTTTGGTGCAGAACCAAAAGTCCCAGCCCAAAACCAATAGGCCCACTCTGCCAGGACAAGAATGCCAACCTCAACCCTGTACTGTACTAGATGTGAACCTAATTTTAAAATGATGGTGTAGGGGCCAGAGCAGTAGCACAGCAGTAGGGCACTTGCCTTGCATGCATCTGACCTTGGATGGACCGTAGTTCGGTCCCCTGGCATCCCATATGCCCCCCTCCAAGCCAGGATCGAGTTTTGAGCAGAGCCAGGAGTAAGCCCTGAGTGTCAGAGGGTATGGCCCAAAACACAAAAACAAAAAAATAAAAAAGACAGTGTAGAAGAATGAACTATGCTGCATCGTTCTCTGAAGTCTCATGTCTTCCTTGGCAAAATTCATGCCAATTTTTGTACGTTCCTCCATACTCCATCTGGATTTGTTTTAATATAAAAATATTTTAAGTGATCTACCACAGAGCAAAACTGATGCTCTAGAATGATAAACCATGACTTTCTTCTCACTTCCTAGAAGCCCTGGCATGCAGCTCCTCCTCCCCAGAATCACAGAATCACAGATGTGTGTTTTATAACATAGAAAGATGTCCAGGAAATATCATTAAATGACAACATGAGGTAATTAAGTAGTATGTGTCTTCTGGACGACTGCGTGCATCCAAAAATGTTAACATACTATTTGCCTGGACTATAGGTATGTGAGTGAATTCAACTTTGTTTTCCTCATTTCTTACAGAATATCATTGTTCAAAGAGTGTGTTAAAATTTGAAAGTGGAATAAAGGGGAGGGGATATTTAGCTTCACTTTAAGAATTAAAAGATCAGGCCCAGAGAGATAGCACAGCGGCGTTTGCCTTGCAAGCAGCCGATCCAGGACCTAAGGTGGTTGGTTCAAATCCCAGTGTCCCATATGGTCCCCCGTGCCTGCCAGGAGCTATTTCTGAGCAGACAGCCAGGAGTTACCCCTGAGCACCGCCGGGTGTGGCCCAAAAAAAAAAAAAAAAAAAGAATTAAAAGATCATGGCTGCCCGAATTTTACAAGACACTAACTCCAGTAGGCTATGTTGAAGGAAAAGTCCTGGTCTTTCAGAATATTAGATTCCCCCACCACTACAATTTGTCAGTGTTTCTACTAATTGCTTGAAGAAAAGAAACCCGGTGCACTCCCCAAGGATTGAAGAATTAGGGTGATTAGCTGAAAGGCACCTTGGAAATTTCCCAGCACCTGACCTGGACAACATGTATGCATAGTAAGAAATCTGGCCCGATCAACATGGATTGCAACATTTCATGCTAAGGATGACAGTGGTTCTCAAAATCATTGCTAAAAATGTTGAAAACCTCTCTCCCACCGCTACTGCACTCCTCACCAGTAACCCAAAAAGCACGCATTCTTTTCTTTTTTTTTTTTATTTTGACCAGAGTGTATTACAAATCTTTCACAGTAATATTTTAGGTTACATAGTGACATTGAATCAGAGGCATTCCCACCACCAATGTTGTCCCCCCTCCACCCCTGTTTTCAGCTTGCATCCCATTTCACTCCTCCTTTGCCTCCCCCCTCCCCCCTGGCTGCTAGTATAATTGGTCTCCTCTGTGTCTAGCTTGTTGTAGATTGGGTATTGATTCTGGTATTGGTTGGTTTTGGTGTTTAAGTCTGATCGTTTTTTTGTTTCTACTTAATGTTCACACGACTGTTTGGTCTTGGTACCAAACAGTACCAAGAATACCCTTATTTTCCCCCTCAATTCATGAGGCGAACAAGATGGTTCAAGTTATGGGGTTCTGTTTGAAGGCAAGAAAAAGAAATAAAATGGGGAAATTTTATTTAAGGCATAGTGGCTTATAAGACTGTTACTAATAGAGTTGAACCCCATTCTTCTGCCTTCTCCCTCTGCCTTGAGTGGACTAGGGAAATTTTCCATGCACATCAACTACTCCAATAAGAAGATTGGACAGCACAGGGATGGAATACAAAGAAGCCCAAATAGAACACGTGGTTAGAAGACTGCATTACAACAGGAACCTGGACAAGCCGATCAAGATACTGTTGTTATGTGTAAATGGGACTAATTATACCACTACTTCATAAATCCTTCATAGCATTCCAATCTTTTTAAATACTTCTAGTTCAACAGGCTGGCATATATAATGAAGGCATTTTTCCAAAAAATGACACAGAAAGGAATGATCCTGGAGTTTAAGTTGTAGTACAGTCTTAAAATCTGTACTATCTCTTCTACCCTATGTACCTTTTAAAAATAAAAAAATAAAAAATTGGAACCAGAAAGCTGGTACAGGGAAATCAAACATTTGCCTAGCACATGGTCAACATCTGTTTGGTGTTTGACCATAGGTACTATATTTGTTTGCCCTGTTTGACCCCAGGTACTATATATGGTTTCCTGAGCACTGCCAGAAGTAAAATATAAGCATGTCCAGATGTGACCCAAAAGTTTAAAAAAAAAAAGAAAAAGAAAAAGAAAAAGAGGTGCCGGAGAGATAGCATGGAATGTAAGGCATTTGCCTTGTATACAGAAAGTCGGTAGTTCAAATCCCGGTGTCCCATATGATCCCCTGAGCCTGCCAGGAGCCATTTCTGAACATAGAGCCAAGAGTAACCCCTGAGCGCTGCCAGGTGTGACCCAAAAACCAAAAAAAAAAAAAAAAGGAAAAAGAAAATTTTATTTTTTGTTTTGTTTTGAGCCACACTCAGCAGCACTCTGGGGTTATTTCTGGCTCTGTGCTCAGAAGTAACTCCTGGCAGGTTCAGCGATGCCAGAGTTGGTCACATGCAAGGTAAATGCCCTACTCACTGTGATATCACTCTGATCCCAATTTTCCCAAATTTTTTAATCTCTGCTCAAGCATAGTCCAATCATGTACTATTTTTTATGGTTTTAGTTCTAATTTTTTTTATTATTTTTGGGTCATATTTGGTGGCTCTCAGGGGATATTCCTGGCTCTGTACTCAGAAATCATTCCTGGGATGCTGGGAATCAAACTCGGGCCTGTCCTGAGTTACCTGCATGCAAGGCAAATGCCCTACTGCTGTGCTATTTCTCTTGTCCCCTAACTTCATTTATTTTTTTTTTGGCTTTTGGGTTTCACCTGGCAGCACTCAGGGGTTACTCCTGGCTCTACACTCAGAAATCGCTCCTGGCAAGCTCGGGGGACCATATAGGATGCCGGGATTCGAACCACTGTCCTTCTACACGCAAGGCAAATGTCCTACCTTCAAGCTATCTGTCCGGCCCCCCTAACTTTATTTTTAAACCCAAAAGGTAGAGTTAAAAATTATTTTTATACAGTTGATGTTCTATAGATATGTTAATATTTATCATTTTCTTCCTTTGTCATTCATTCTTGTATTTCAGACCTCTGGGATCATGCTAGGATTATTTTTTACTCTCCTTCATACATATCTGTATATATTCCTTTTAATAGGTTTTGGCCATCAACTTTAATTCCTTTTGAAATTTTACTTCAAAACATTTTCCATTTTCTCTATTTTATTAGTTGTTT
Organism: Suncus etruscus; assembly: GCF_024139225.1. Lineage (NCBI taxonomy): Eukaryota > Metazoa > Chordata > Mammalia > Eulipotyphla > Soricidae > Suncus > Suncus etruscus. Next base: position 11,920,383 of record NC_064866.1, on the reverse strand, counting down.
ATTCCACATACTTAAAAGATCATTTTGGTGGATAAAATTTTTGTATGGTTAATTTCTTTTAATACTTCAAAGTTATCATCTTATCTAATGTTTTTGTTGAGAAATAATGTACATTCTTGTTGCTTTGTAGAAAATGTGGCTTTTTGGGGGGGGCAGAGCACTAGCACAGCGAGTAGAGCATTTGCCTTGCTCATAGCCAACCCCAGTTCAATCCCCGGATTCCCATATGGTCCCCCAAGCCAGCAGGAGTAATTTCTGAGTGCAGAGCTAAGAGTAACTCCTGAGCACTGACACCAAGTGTGACCCCAAAACCAAAAAAAAATTAAAATAAAATATGGCTTTTTTTCCTCTCGGATTATACTTAGAATATTTCCTTGTCTTTGGTATTCTATTTTCTATAAAATGTAGCATTTTACTTCTTTACTCTGCTTTGGGGCCACAAAACTTATTAAAATTAAGAACTGGTTTCTTTCATTAAGAATTTTAAATGTGGGCCCGGAGAGATAGCACAGCGGCATTTGCCTTGCAAGCAGCCGATCCAGGACCAAAGGTGGTTGGTTCGAATCCCGGTGTCCCATATGGTCCCCCGTGCCTGCCAGGAGCTATTTCTGAGCAGACAGCCAGGATTAACCCCTGAGCAACGCCGGGTGTGGCCCAAAAACCAAAAAAAAAAAAAAAAAAAAAAAAAAAAAAAAAAAAAAAAAACAAGATTTTTAAATGTTTTGGTCATTGTATTTTCAAATACTTCTCTGTCATTTTCTGTCAGACTAGCCCATTTCAAGTGTGTGTATGCTGTGACTCCTCACTCTTATCTTTTACAGCTGCTTCTAACTCTCTCATCTATTTGTCTTTTTATTGTATTCAAGGCCATTCTGCAGATGATGTGCAGATTACTGGTTCTCTCCTCAACTATGTCTACCTGATTATCATATTTGTGGATTTGCAAATTTTAACAAATTATAATTTTCTTTTTATGAAATGTGTTTCTGCTTTACATCTATATTATTCTGATAGATTTTTCCCTCACTAAACTGCCAATATTCTTATTTCATACACAAATTAATTTATCTAACTTATTTTATATTAGATGATCCCAGTCATTATAGTTTCTCTTTCTAGCTCTCTCTTTTGTTTCTTAGCCATCCCGAGAAATGCTTGGGAACTAGTCCTGATTCTGCTTAAAGAAGGGAGAGAGGGTAGGAGGAAGGAAGGAAGGAAGGAAGGAAGGAAGGAAGGAAGGAAGGAAGGAAGGAAGGAAGGAAGGAAGGAAGGAAGGAAGGAAGGAAGGAAGGAAGGAAGGAAGGAAGGGAGGGAGGGAGGGAGGGAGGGAGGGAGGGAGGGAGGGAGGGAGGGAGGGAGGGAGGGAGGGAGGGAGGAGGGTGGGAAAGAGGGAGGGAAAAAGGAAGGGAGAGAGGGAAGAAGGAAGGAAGAGAGGAAAAAGGGAGGGAGGAAGAAAGGAAGGGAGGGAAGAAAGGGAGGGAGGTAGAGAGGGAGGAAGGGAAAGGAGGGAAGAAGGGAGGAAAGATAAAGGGAGGGAGGGAGGGAAAAAGAGGGAGGGAGGGAGGATGGGAGGGAGAGAGGCAAGGAGGGAGGAGGAAGGGAAAGGAGGGAGGGAGGCAGGGAGGAAGGAGAAAGGGAGGAAGGAAAGAAGGGAGGGAGTGAAGAAGGAAGGGAGGGAGGGACAGAGAAAGGAAGAAGGGAGGAAGGAAGGGAGGGATGGAGGAAGAGAGGGATTGAGGAAGGAAGGGAGGGAGAGAGGGAGGAAGGGAAGGAGAGAGGAAAGAAGGATGGGAGAGGAGGAGGAAGGGTGAAGAAAGAAGGAAAGAAGGAAGAGAGGAAAGGAGGGTGGGAGAAAGGAGGGAAGGGAGGGAGGGAGAAAGGCAGGGAGGGAGGAAGGGAGAGAAGGAGGGAGGGAGGGAAAGAGGGAGGGAAGAAGGGAGGGAGGAAGCAAAGAAGGAAGGAAGAGAGAAGGAAGGGAGGGAAAGAGTGAGGGAGGGAGGAAGGAAGGGAGGGAGGGAGGGAAGAAGGGAGGGGGGAGGGACACAGAGAGGGAGGAAGGGAAAGGAGGGAGGAAGAAAAAAGGAAGGGAGGGAAGAAGGAAGGGAGCGAGGAAGGGAGGGAGGAAGCAAGGGATTGAGGAAGGAAGGGAGGGAGCGAGGAAGGAAGAGAAAGAGGGAGGGAAGGAGGGAGGGAGAAAGGAAGGAAGGGAGGCCGGAAGGAAGGAAAAGAGGAAGGAAGGAAGGAAGGAAGGAAGGAAGGAAGGAAGGGAGGGAGGGAGGGAGGGAGGGAGGGAGGGAGGGAGGGAGGGAGGAAGGAAGGAAGGAAGGAAGGAAGGAAGGAAGGAAGGAAGGAAGGAAGGAAGGAAGGAAGGAAGGAAGGAAGGAAGGAAGGAAGGAAGGAAGGAAGGAAGGAAGGAAGGAAATGGGGAGTAAACTTTGGTCAACTCAGTAATGCCTTTTTCTCCTTCCCAGGCTCATTTTCCTTTATACCATATCCTGTTTAACCTGGAATTGCATTTTTCAAAAAAGCTTAGCTTATAAATCTGTCTCAAATTCCATCTTCTAGAATCTTCGAACAAGACAAGAATTTATTTTGGAAATGCCTGATATTAACAAAAACATCTTTTTGGATGACTGAGTGTTTTCCGAGGAAATGTCAGGCTTCCAAATCTCCTCCTTAACATTTCTCCACAACAACTCTGATTCTTCCTGAAGAATGGCAGCTAGATAGGTGATGGAAATGACGAGAGAGAGAGAGAGAGAGAGAGAGAGAGAGAGAGAGAGAGAGAGAGAAGAACAGGCTAGTGTCCCTCTGATCCTGACTGACTTGTCACAACAACATACTCACATCCACTGTTCAGTAAAAACCATGACTCTGGTTGTTTTTCTCCAGTTGCAAAGACCCACGCATCTCTGTGAATTCTTTGTTCTATCTTCTCTCCTCCATGGACTACAGACGTCCTCAGTACCTCAGTCAAGGCAAATCTCCTCTGTGTCCTACTATCCAACATGCCCAGACCACAGAGAACAGAAAACCACCTTGGCCTCCTGGAATCACCCGCCTCCCTTCACTGGAAGATAGAAAACTAGACATTTTAACTTGTATCTTGGTTCCTTCATCCCAGTTGGATACTTGTATAGTGTTCCGTGGTCTTCCCAGGAGAGTAGAAAATGCTGCTGTGCCAGTGTTCAGTGATCAGTAGTGATCGGTGTTCAGTAGAACAGAAAGTTACAAAATGAATTCTGGGACCAGAGCTGTGGCACAAGCGGTAGGGTGTTTACCTTGCATGTGCTAACCTAGGACAGACCACGGTTTAATCCCCTGATGTCTCATATGGTCCCCCAAACCAGGAGTGATTTCTGAGCACATAGCCAGGAGAAACCCCTGAGCATCACAGGGTGTCCCCAACTTTAAACTGTACTACAAAGCAATAGTTATCAAAACAGCATGGTATTGGAATAAAGACAGACCCGCAGATCAGTGGAATAGGCTTGAGTTCTCAGACAATGTTTCCCAGACATACAATCACCTAATCTTTGACAAAGGAGCAAGAAATCCTAAGTGGAGCATGGAAAACCTCTTCAACAAGTGGTGCTGGCAGAACTGGTTAGCCACTTGCAAAAAAGCGAACATAGACCCCCAGTTAACATCATGTACGAAGGTAAAATCCAAATGGATTAAAGACCTAGATATCAGACCTGATACCATAAGGTATATAGAACAACACGTCGGTAAAACACTCCATGACATTGAGACTAAAGGCATCTTCATGGAGGAAACTGTACTCTTCAAACAAGTGGAAGAAGAGATAAACAGATAGGAATACATTAAGCTGAGAAGCTTCTGCACCTTAAAAGAAATAGTGCCCAGGATACAAGAGCCACCTACCTTGTGGGAGAAACTATTCACCCAATACCCATCAGATAAAGGGCCAATATCCAAAATATACAGGGCATTGACAGAACTTTACAAGAAAAAAAATCTAATCCCATCAAAAAATGGGGAGAAGAAATGAACAGACACTTTGATAAAAAAGAAATACAAATGGCCAAAAGGCACATGAAAAAATGCTCCTCCTCACAATGATAAGATACCATCTCACACCACAGAGATTGACACACATCACAAAGACTGAGAACAATCAGTGCTGGGGGGGATGTGGAGAGAAAGGAACTCTTATCCACTGCTGGTGGGAATGCCAACTAGTCCAACCTCTATGGAAAGCGATATGGAGATTTCTCCAAAATCTGGAAATTGAGCTCCCATTCGACCCAGCTATTCCACTCCTAGGGATATACCCTAGGAACACAAAAATACAATACAAAAACTGCTTTGTCACACCTATATTTATTGCAGCACTATTCACAATAGCCAGGCTCTGGAAACAACCAAGATGCCCTTCAACAGACGAATGGCTAAAGAAACTGTGGTACATATACACAATGGAATATTATGCAGCCGTCAGGAGAAATGAAGTCATGAAATATTCCTATACATGGATGTACATGGAGTCTATCATTCTGAGTGAAATAAGTCAGAGGGAGAGAGAGAGAGACGCAAAATAGTCTCACTCATCTATGGGTTTTAAGAAAAATAAAAGTCATTTTTGCAACAATCCTTAGAGACAATGAGAGGAGGGCCAGAACTTTCAGCTCACTTCATGAAGCTCCCCACAAAGAGTGGTGAGTGCAGTTATAGAAATTACACTGAGAACTGCCATAATCATGTGAATGAATGAGGGAACTGGAAAGCCTGTCTAGAGTACAGGTAGGGATGGGGTGGGATGGAGGGAGATTTGGGACATTGGTGGTGGGAATGTTGCACTGGTGAAGGGGAGTGTTCTTTACATGACTGAAACCTACTCACAATCATATTTATAATCAAGATGTTTAAATAAAGAAAAAAATCCAAAGAAAGAAAGAAAGAGAGAGAGAGAGAAAGAAAGAAAGAAAGAAAGAAAGAAAGAAAGAAAGAAGAAAGAAAGAAAGAAAGAAAGAAAGAAAGAAAGAAAGAAGAAAGAAAGAAAGAAAGAAGAAGGAAGGAAGGAAGGAAGGAAGGAAGGAAGGAAGGAAGGAAGGAAGGAAGGAAGGAAGGAAGGAAGGAAGGAAGGAAGGAAGGAAGGAAGGAAGGAAGGAAGGAAGGAAGGAAGGAAGGAAGGAAGGAAGGAAGGAAGGAAGAAGAAAGAAATTCTGACACTCTTGTGCATCTTCCATTTTTTTTCTTTCCTCCTCTACATCCCCTCAGATAGGAACCAGAAGCTTTCCAAGTAACTTCCTTTGTCCATAATCCAAATTGGCGGTACCTTCATGCTTAGAATATTCTATGGTCATCTTATTGGAAGGGTAATCAACTTAAAAATGTCTTCCCTTTTTTCTATATAAAACCTGGTTCTCAAGGTTGTTTTGTCTTGATGGGTACTCCAACAGGAAGCTACCTTCAAGCAAATAATCTTTTTGCTCTAAGTAGTGTCTGCACCTCCTGGAGCAACAAAACACTTCATTCACTTTCATAAAAGGAGACCTCAGGAAAGCAAAATTTACATCGCATTGCCATTTTGTTTTCCTTTTTTCCTTTTTATTGTTTTGTTTTGTTTCAGTGATCACAGTCAGTGGCCCTGAGTTTACTTACTCTCTACTTGATACTCAGTGATTTTCCCAGTATGATTTGCTCTCTCCTGCTCTCTCTTTCTCTATCTATCTCTCTCTCTCCTCTCATCTACTCTCCAATCCTAGAAAAAAATTGAGATATAGTGTCTTTCCCTTTCATCAATGCTGTATAATCTCAAAATTTGCTATCACTGTGGTTGACTCATTATTGAGACTACTTCTAGTGTAGAATTGAGAACACACGTCTTCCTTCCTCCAAGTACTCTCTCTCTCTCTCTGCCTGTATGTCTCTCTCTTTCTCTCTCTCTCATCATCATCATCTTTAAAGAAATTTCAATTTGGAGCCATTTCCCAGTTTAAAACGTAGCAGATCTTCCAGGTAATGAGTTTCTGTATGTTTTGGGTTGAGAAGTAGGGATGCTTGGTTTCTGGATCATATCTGGAGGTGCTGAAGGGACCAAACAGTGCCAGGAACTGAACCCAAGCCTCCCATATGCAGAGTATGTATACTAGATATAATATAGTGAGTGGGGCACTTGCCTTGCATGCAGGCAACATAGGCTCCCCAAGCACCACTAGGAGCGATCCTTAATCATAGGACCAAGAATACATGGAGCCTGAACAAAACTTGTGTATCCCCAAAAAAGAACACAACAATTTAAAAGTCTGTGCACTAGCCCTGTGACTTCATATATTTTCCTTCCTGATCCAGAAAGAGGTCTTGCCAGCCCTCACCTCACACTCAGAATAAAGAAAGCAAACACAGTGAAATTTTCAGATGGGGGGGTGAGGGACAGGATGGGATTGTCTTTCTCTTTAAAACACCTTTCTAGGGACTTGACTTTTTTTTTCTGGTTTTTTTTGGGGGGGGGGTCACACCCAGTGACGTTCAGAGGTTACTCCTGGCTCTGCACTCAGAAATCACTCCTGGCTTGGGGAACCATATGGGACACCGGGGAATCTAACCACAGTCCATCCTAGGCTAGGGCGAGCAAAGCAGACGCCTTACCACTTGCACCACCGCTCAGTCCCCTAGAAACCTAACTTCTTTTATTTTTTTTCTTATTTTTTTAAACCTAACTTTTTTTTGTGTGTGTGTGTGGTTTTTGGATCACACCCGGCAGTGCTCAGGGGTTATTCCTGGCTCCAGGCTCAGAAAATGCTCCTGGCAGGCACGGGGGACTATATGGGGCGCCGGGATTCGAACCGATGACCTCCTGCATGAAAGGCAAACGCCTTACCTCTATGCTATCTCTCCGGCCCCCTAAACCTAACTTCTAAGCAACACTGACACCTAAGGTCAGAAAGGAAAAATCAGTATCAGGAAGGAGATTTATTCTAGTCTTCAATACAAATTCAGAGCAGAGCAAGTTCTTTTCAGAGATGCCTCCCATGCCTAGCCCGCACTGGCGTTGGCCATGTGTGGTGAGAAAAATCATGGGGATTGTGGCTTAGGAAAGTCACTAGAAGATCTGAATGGTGATAAAATGGAGGAATCCAGAATCCCAAAACCTTCAGGCTGGCCACTTCTGTGCCCATGGGCAGAGATCCACCCAGGCAGCTGTCCAAACTCACTCTGCTGGATAGAAAGGGAGTTGATTTATGTCTCCAGCAGGTATGCCAGAGAAAATTCAAATTGATCAAAAATTAAATATTCATAGGACATTATTCATTAAGATTCATCTCACCGAGTGGATGAAATGAGGCAAGGGAAGAAATTAGCTTGCTTGAGAGTGTCAAAGTGATTATGTGATTAAATTGCAATTTATAATTTCTCCTTCAAAAAAAAAAGCATTACTTCTTGATTTGTGTTTTCTCCTCCTTACTGTGCCCCCTTGTTGTCTAGGCCTAAGCCAAGGGCACTTGGGATTGATAGGAGATGGGAATGCTCCAGACATGATGCATGATGTTGACACAAGATCTCTGTCTCTGTCTCTCTGTCTCTGTCTGTGTGTGTGTGTGTGTGTGTGTGTGTGTGTGTGTGTGTGTGTGTGTCATGCTCTGTGCTGAATGCTGAGAACAGTAGCTTCCAAAAACAAGTGAAAACCTCCCTGGAGAAGACCAGACAAATCCCCACTGCGCACTCAACTGGAGAGTTCCAGCCTCTTTCTCTTTTAAAAATCATGGAGCTTTTCGGGGTATTAAACTCTTACCCCGGTTTATTTATTTTCTCTTTTTCAGGCAAAACCACGCAACTTGAACTAGCTACCCCTGCTACCCCTGCTCCTACTTAGAGGGGGAAATAAGGGAGGCATCAAGACCAAACTGATGCAAGACTACTAAGTAGTTGGTTAGAGACAGAGGGGACCACATATTCTAGCCGCCCTGGGGGTGAGGGAAGAGGAAATGGGAGGTAAGACAGAAACGGGGGTGTAGGGAGGACAATTTGGGGATGGGAATCCCCCCTGATTTTATGTAAATATGTACCTAAAATATTATTGTCAACAATATGTAAGCCACTATGATCAAAATAAAAATTATATTAAAAAAAAAATCATGGAGCAGGGGCTGGAGCGATAGCACAGTAGTAGGGTGTTTGCCTTGCACATGGCTGACCAGGACCGACCTGGGTTCAATCCCCAGTGTCCCATATGGTCCCCAAGTCAGGAGCAATTTCTGAGCGCAAAGCCAGTTGTAACCCCTGAGCGTCACAGGGTGTAGTCCAAAAATCAAAAAATAAATAAAAATCATGGAGCAACCAGAGAAGAGAAGGGAGATGAGAAGCCTTTTGCTGCTATTACTCCCTTCCTCCACACCCCCTCCACCACTCCAACACACACACACACACACACACACACACACACACACACACTTGACCTGAAGTTCTATTAAGCTTCCAGGAGACAAATCACAGTCAGATGCTCCCTCATGAGGCTCCACTGCAGAGATTCTCCCATTCAAGGTCATCAATGATCAATCCTGTTCATAAGGAAACCCCCAAAAAAGTGAATACAGGGGTACAGGGTCAAGCATGTAGGTATCTCTGCAAATAGCCCATCTCTCCCTCCAATCAAAGGACCGTCTCCACCACACTTCCTCATGAGCTATACCAAAATTAGGCTAACCTAATTCACTGGGGATGTGGAAACTCTTGAGCCCCATGGTTCCTGGGGTCTTGCTATTCTGCCGGGAAGAGAGGCAGAGGCTTGAGCAGTCCCCAGCTCCAATAGGCATGGTCCGCTTTAATCGGCTTCATATATCCAGCTCCTGTGTGTGATTTTATTTCCAAAAAGGCTTTGGCTGCTAAAAGTAATCTTCAAACCATTGAATGAGATAACCTCTCACACGACCCTTCCATTCCAGAAACTGCAGTTTCTGACTCTGTGGCAGAGAAACAAAATGTACTGGGAGCACAACAGATGTTCTAGCTTTTTCTTTGGGGGTTTGGTGATTTTTCTATTTGGAAGTGGGGGAAGGAAGTGGCATCTCTAGCCATGCTTAGGATGCTATGTGTCCTGAACCTCACACCAGCCAGTCTGTGCTCCGCCGTACCCTGATCCCTATGTGTCTCTCCTCTTCTTTATCGCTTTAAGAAACATGATCTCTGGGCTGGAGTGGTGGTGCAAGTGGTAGGGCATTTGCCTTGCACGCAGCTAACCTAGGACAGACTGTGGTTCGATCCCCTGGCATCCCATATGGTCCCTCAAGCCAGGAGCGATTTCTGAGTGCAGAGCCAAGAGTTACGCCTGAGTGTCATCAGGTGTGGCCCCCAAAAATAATAATAATAATAATAATAATAATAATAATAATAATAATAATAAAAGAAATATGACCTGTCTTTAAATCTCAGTCTGGGCAAGATGATGTCTATGAGCAGGAAGACAGAGAGTTCACTGTAGTTCTCTTGTTCTGACTTTAGGTCTTCCTCCATCTTGGCGTCTCCAGTCCCTCTCACTAGCTGTGTGTCTCTCTCACGACTGCCCAAGAGAGATTTAGAGGCTGTCTCCAGCCTCTGAGCAGGGAGGTATTAATTCCAAGCTTGTTTCCAAACACTACAGAGGCCTGCCCGGGGTTAATTAGTTGCGCAGGCTTTTCTTCAAGTGAGCGAGCCGGCGAGGTTTTTTACAGCTCTGTCACTGCAGTTATTTGTTCGTTCTCTGTTTTATTTGGAAGTGCATTTATCTGACAATAAATAACACCCATCATGCCTAGGGCCCATGAAGGTGGGGGAGGAGACAGTCTGGGGACTAGGATCAGAGTTAGAAGGCTTCCAGGCCATACCTGAGAAGGGCTTCCAAGCCCTGGGAGAGAAGCAAAGAGAATGTGGGGAGGGAGGGAGGGAGGTAGGGATAGGAAAAGAGGGAGGGAGCGAGGGAGGGAAGGTGGGAGTGAGGAAAGGAGAGAGGGAGAGGAAAAGAGGGAAGAAGGGAGAGAAAGAGAAAGAGAGGGAAGGAGAAGGAAGGAGAGAGGAAGGGAGGGAGATGGAAGGAAGGAGGGAGGGAAGGAGGAAGGAAAGGAGGGAGGGAGAAGAAGAGGGAGCAAGGGAGAAAAGGAGGGAGAGAGGGAATGAAGGAGGGAGAAAGGGAGCAGGAAGAAGGGAGGGAAAGAGAAGGAAGGAGGGAGGGAATAAGGGAGGGAGGGAGAGAGAAGGTGGGAGGGAAGGAAGGAGAGGAAGGAGGGAGGGAGAGGGAACGAGGGAGGGAAAAAGGGAGCAGGAAGAAGGAAGGATGGGAGGTAGAGGAAAGGAAGGAGGGAGGAAATGAGGGAGGGAGAGAGAGGGAAGAAGGGAGGGAGAGAAGAAGGGAGTAAATAAAAGAGTGGATGAGTGAATGAATGGGAAAATGACCGAATAAGTGAGTGAATACGTAAATGAGTGAATGAGTGAGTGAATACAAGAATGAAGACCACAATGGAAGGAGTCAACATCTGCCCAATGAGCAAGCCCAAAGTAAGGGGTCATGTTTGTCACAAATGACAAAGGGAGCAGGGTCAGGAGACTGGACTCCAGGTCTCCGATCCAGTACACATGGCCCTAGCCTTCCCATTCCTCATCCACCCTGTGGCAATAATAAAAACAACTTTCTAGGAACCAGAGCAATAGCACAGGGGTAGGGCATTTGTCTTGCATGCAGTTGACCTGGGTTTGATCCCCAGCATTCCATATGGTCCTCTAAGCCTGCCAGGAGCAATTTCTGAGAACCAGGAGTAACCCCTGAGCTCTGCTGAGTGTGGCCCAAAAACAAAACAAAAAAATGAACTTTCTCCCTAAAATTTAACAACAACGGGGCCGGCGAGGTGGCGCTAGAGGTAAGGTGTCTGCCTTGCAAGTGCTAGCCAAGGAAGGACCGCAGTTCCATCCCCCGGCGTCCCATATGGTCCCCCCAAGCCAGGGGCAATTTCTGAGCGCTTAGCCAGGAGTAACCCCTGAGCATCAAATGGGTGTGGCCCGAAAAACCAAAAAAAAAAAAAATTTAACGGGGCCGGGCGGTGGCGCTAGAGGTAAGGTGCCTGCCTTGCCTGCGCTAGCCTAGGACGGACCGCGGTTCGATCCCCCGGCGTCCCATATGGTCCCCCAAGCCAGGAGCAACTTCTGAGCGCATAGCCAGGAGTAACCCCTGAGTGTCACCGGGTGTGGCCCAAAAACCAAAAAAAAAAAAAAAAAAAATTTAACAACAACAAAAATCATCGAGAAGAGTCCAGAGCAATAAAACAGTGGGAGAGAACTTACCTTGCACAGTTGCCTCTGTGTCCCCGAGCCCACCAAGAGTGACCCTGAGCACAGAGTTAGGAATAAGCCCTGAGCACCACTGATTGAGTCCCCCCAAAAAATGTGGGGGAGAAGAGTTAAACTGACATTTCCTAAAAGAGGACATACAGATGGCCAATTGATATATGAAAAAGTGCTTTTTATCACTTATCCTAAAGGACATGCAAATCAAAACAGCAAAGAAATGGCACCCATCACAGAGAGCAGAAACAACAGGGATGGTGAGGATATGACAAATGAGGGACTCTCAATCATGTGGCTCAGTCTCTGTGGAAAACAGCATGAAGATTGTTCTAAAAAATGAAGAATTAAGACTGCTCCAAAAGGGCCCGGAGAGATAGCACAGCGGCGTTTGCCTTGCAAGCAGCTGACCCAGGACCAAAGGTGGTTGGTTTGAATCCCAGTGTCCCATATGGTCCCCCGTGCCTGCCAGGAGCTATTTCTGAGCAGACAGCCAGGAGTCACCCCTGAGCACTGCCGGGTGTGGCCCAAAAACCAAAAAAAAAAAAAATTTTTGCTCCAAGAATGTGATCTAGCTACTTCACTTTTGGCATTTTCCTCCAGAACTCAAAAAAATTATTTTTTCTTTTGATAGGGCAGAGAAATATCCCCTATAAACAACAATAGTTAGAACTGATCAGTCTGGACAAGAACTGGGTGCTGAAAGGGGATAAAGTGACACGCATGGTACCCCTTCATTTGTTAATGCATTTAACCACCACAATGTCTAAAAGGAAAAGAAAGATAGAGACAGACAGACAGAGAGAGACACACAGAACAGAAGCAAAGTGCCTGCCCCAGAGACAGGTGTGAGGTGGGTGGATAGGAGGGAAACACAGGACATTGGTGGTGGGAAAAGTGCACTGGTGAAGGGTGATGTTCATTCCATGACTGAAACTCAAGTATGAACAATTTTTTCTTTTTGTTTTTGGTTTTTGGGTCACACCTGGCAGCACTCAGGGGTTACTCTGGCTCTATGCTCAGAAATTGCTCCTGGAAAGCTAGTGGGACCATATGGGATGCCAGTATTTGAACCACCATCATTCTGCATACAAGGCAAACTCATTACCTCCATGCTATCTCTCCGGCCCCAAGTATGAACAATTTTGTAACCACAGTGCTTAAATAAATAAATTATATATATAAATATATTTAAAGATATCTTTACTCCTATCTTTAGTGTCGTGCTATTGACGGTAGGAAATATTTGTTAACAGCCCAAGTGCCCAAGAACAAATGAGTCAATAAAGAAAGTATGGTACATATACACAATGGAAAACCACTAGGAAAAGATGAAGTCATGCAATTTATTGCTACATAGCTGGATCTGGAAAGTGTCTTACTGGGGAAAGTTAGTCAGAAGGAGAGGGACAGACACAGAATGACTTCATATGTGGGATATAAAGAAACTTTGTAAGAAGATAACAAGTGGCCAGTAGTAACACTCTGAGCTCCAGTATATAAGACTGACCTTTCCAAAAGGGTAAGGGGTGATCTACAAGCTAGACAGAAGAGGACACCATTTATACTAGCAGCCCAGAGGGCAAAGGAGGGGGATATGGGATGCATGCTGGGAACTGGGGTGAAGGGAGGACAACACTGGTGGTGGGAATGCCCCTGATTCTATTTCACTATGTACCTAAAATATTACTGTGAAAGATTTGTAGTCCACTGTGGTCAAAATAAAAAAAAAAATTTTTTTAAAAAGGGTATGGGGTGGAATGGAGGGGGCTGGACACAGAAGGAAAAAACTGACACTCTGGGGCAAAGGTGGGTAAGAATATTATATGCCTGAAACTTCATTATTAAAAGTATTATAAATTGGGGCCGGAGAGATAGCATGAGATAAGGTGTTTGCCTTGCATGCAGAAGGATGGTGGTTTGAATCCTGGCATCCCATATGGTCCCCCGAGCCTGCCAGGAGTGATTTCTGAGCGTAGAGACAGGAGTAACCCTGAGTGCTGCCGGGTGTTACCCAAAAACCAAAAAACAAAATGTATTCTAAATTATGATGCTTAAGTAAAAATTGGAAAGGGAAAATAAACTACATTTCTTACAGATCTCTGCAGAGTCCATGCATTTCACTAGCAATATTTTATTCTCCCCATGGAAAGAGTGGTTCAGGGTGCTATCCCTGATTTGGCTGTAAGATGCTAGACCTGGGGGGGGAAACAAAAGACTCACCTAAAAATAATGTGACGAGGGCCAGAGCAGTGACACAGCGATACAGTGTTTACCTTGCATGCAGTGGCTGACCCAGACCGGACTGTGATTTGATCCCCCCAGCGGCCCATATAGTCCCCCGAGCCAGGAGCAATTTCTGAGCACAGAGCCAGGAGTAACTCCTGAGAGTTACCAGGTGTGGCCCAAAAATAAAAAATAAAAATAAAAAATAAAATTAAAAAAATATATATATACTTTTTAAAAAATGTGATGAATTTTATGAGAGTCTTGTGTCCAAACATCTGTGCTGATGACTTCCAAGTGATACCAGACTTTGCAGGCTGACCTTTGTCTTACTAGGCCCAGTTCAACACATGTACAAACCCCAGTAAGAGAGATCCTGTGAGTCCAAACAAAAATTCTTGTGGGAAGTAGTTCACTCTGATTCCCAAGTACAGAGGGTAGGGAGGTAGGTGGGAAAAGAAAAGAAGGGAGAAGGGGAAACCAATGCAAAAGAGAAAACCCAGGAGGCAAAACTGCATATTGGGAGAGGTTATGAGCTTGGTGTTCAAATGGACTGTTTTTGTCACTCCCTGAAAATAAAACCTTCGAGATGCTTCCATCGCTGCTTCACTTTCAGTCTATAAAATGGGCATAAGAATAACACTTCAGGGGTCAGATGGGTGGTGCAAGAGGTAGGGCATTTGCCTTGCACGCGCTAACCTAGGACAGACTGTGGTTCGATTCCCCAGTGTCCCATATGGTCCCCCAAGCCAGGAGCAATTTCTGAACGCACAGCCAGAAGTAACCCCTGCGTGTCACCATGTGTGCCCCCCCCAATAAAAGAATGGCACTTCATTCTGTGCCTTGTCAAGTGAAAACAAAAGGAGATCATGTGTAGCTAAGGTCAAATGAGTGCAAGCATAAGGGTTCAAAGTGCAACTCCTGACAAGCAATTGTACAAGCACTTCTACTGGAGAGGAACCCCCCTAGAATTATATATGATAATATATATGATTCTATATATGATTCTATCTTGGGGAGGAGGAGGAGGAGGAGGAGGAGGAGGAGGACGGGCGGGATAGTATAGCAAATAGGCCAATTGCCTTGCATGCAACCCAACTGGGTTTAACCTCCAAGACTGCATTTCATCCTCCCAAACCTTTCAAGAGTTATCCTTGAGCACAGAGTCAAAATTAACCCTAAGCACAGCTGAGTATGGCCCCAAAAAACAAAATCAGAGAAGAGGAGAGGAGAGTACCTACAAGCCAGGCTCCCTGCCCCATCCATCTCCTGCTCCAGAGCTCTGCTCCAGTTTATGCTGAGGAAAGGGGGAAGAAAAGTTAAGACTCAAGTATACAGCCTAAGTATGAAAAATAATAGGACTTGGAGTCAGAGATGTGTGCATTTGCCTTGTACATAGGTTCAATCCCCGGCATCCCATATGGTCCCCCTAGGAGTGATTCCTGAGTGCGAAGTCAATAAGTAACTCCTGGGCATCACCGGATATGGCCCAAAATCAAAAATTAATCAATTAATCAATTAACACATAAACAAACAAACAAATAAATAATAGGACTAAGTCTTTTTTTTTTTTTTTTTTGGCTTTTGGGCCACACCCGGCACTGCTCAGGGGTTACTCCTGGCTGTCTGCTCAGACATAGCTCCTGGCGGGCACGGGGGACCATATGGGACACCAGGATTTGAACCAACCACCTTAGGTCCTGGATTGGCTGCTTGCAAGGCAAACACCGCTGTGCTATCTCTCCGGGTCCAGGACTAAGTCTTAGTTCCTGGAACAAGACTGTTTTAGAAAGTCGTGGAACTAGACAGAGGTTGTAAGGAAGTTGATACCCAGTAAAAAAAAATGGGGTCCTGCATTGGAGAGTGGGAGACAAATAGTGGAGGAAATAAAACCATTTCCTGTTTACAACCAGTAAGTTGAGACTTCCTAGTAAACCGACCCACTCACACACATGTGGGAAACCGCTGTCCCTGGATCTAGAGCATCCTTAATGAAGCACCATAGAGCACACAGCCCTGCCTCACATCCCAGATCCGGAAGGAAGGCTCTTACCATGTTTCTCAGAAGGGAAACTCGGTGGAAGGATTTAGAAAGTAAAATAGGATCATCTCCCCTTACATGTAGCCTCAAGGACTCTCTACTTACAGCTGACAGCAATGGTACAGTTTGCTTATTACTGCTGTAATTTCAGGAAGTATTTTCCTACCTCTCCCCAACGTCAATCAGTATCCCCACTCTCAGAGAGTCAATAGCCACTGAAGTCTTTGCATTTCCAGGCTGGGGAAGACTAGAGGGACCCTTGTCTGGGACACTACTGAGGCTGACGGATAGAGAGGCAGCATGTGCAAGTCCAGGGCAATGGGGAAACGTCTCTGGGGCTTGATCCTCTGGAGGAAAGTGAAATAAACTGTGTCAAGAGCAGGACAGGAAGTAGCTCATCGAACAAGATATTCCTCTAGCTAATTTCTTTTTCCTTTTTTTTTTTTTTTTTTTTTTTTTGCTATTTTGGGCCACCCCCAGTCGGTCCTGGCTATGTACTCAGAAATCGCTGCTGGCTTGGGGGAGTATATGGGACATTGGGGGATCAAATCGCAATCTGTCCAAGGTCAATGCATGCAAGGCAAAGGCCCTACCACCTGCGCCACTGCTCTGGCCTCTTCTCTGGCTAATTTCTGCACAAGGAAAAGATAGATTGTCTGCACTTCCTTGGCACTATTTTGGTTCTTTAGGCTAAACCAAACACCCAATGCATCCTTATCTTATAAAGCTCTCACAAGCCATTTTAATGAAAAAAACTGAGTCAGCACATGACCCTCAGCTCTGTTTGGCACACAAGGACATCTGCACATATTGTCTCTTCCACAAAGGATGGACAGGCAAAAGCCCTGGATCTACTTCCTTCCTTCTGAGACCCATTAGCTTCTGAGCCACAGTTCCACTCTTTCAGGTGCCTCCCACTTCGCAAGACAATAGAATGAGGACCAACCGCCATTTTTATCATCACAGGATGAGAGTGGAGGTCTCAAATTACCCTGGTAGGCTGGCAGAGGTTACAGCTAACCAGAGGCCCCATCTTATAGTTCAGCTCATCACATTAAAAGCTCCTGCTCAGGCCTAATCTTTATTTCTATTTCTATCCATTTATATATTTTTATATTTATATTCATTCTGGAGATGGCAATACTGCTGTCCAGAGAGGGGCTCTTCAAGCAGATGCAATAATGCACCAAATAGGGCAATCGTCTTGCAAGCAGCTGACTTGGATACAATCCCTAGCATTCAATATGGTCCCCTAAAACTTGCCAGGAGTGATCTCTGAGCACAGAGCCAGGAGTAATCCCTGAGCACTGTTGGGTGTGCCCCCTTCATAAAGTAAGAGTGACTTTTCATTGGTCTCTATGGCTTCAGCTCATCCAGCAGAAAGCTATTTCAATTTGAAAGATTGGAGAAGTTCTCAAACAAGTTAATTCCAGTTGACCATCCAGAGCTCAGCGCTCAAAGGCACAGATGAATATTCAATAATACTTTCAGGTTGATGTCCTAGTGAGAAGCTGCCTTCATTTTCTCCCTTTCCCACAGCTCAATTTGAAATGCATTGCTGTAGAACTGAGATCGAGAGTTTGTGTTTCCTATATTTATTGTAGCGCTGTTTACAAATAACCAGACTCTAGAAACAATCAAGATGCCCTTCGATAGATGAATGGCTAAAGAAACTGTGGTACATCTATCTACACAATGGAATATTATGCAGCTGTCAGGAGAGATGAGGTCATGAAATTTTCCTATACATGGATGGACGTGGAATCTATCAAGTTGAGTGAAATAAGTCAGAGGGAGAGAGAGCAACGCAGAATAGTCTCACTCATTTATGAGTGAGTAAGAAAAATAAAAGACATATTTGCAATAATTCTCAGAGTCAAAAGAGAGGAAGGCTGGAAGGTCCAGCTCACGACATGAAGCTCACCACAAAGAGTGGAGAGTACACTTAGAGAAATAATTACACTGAGAACTATCAAAACAATATGAATGAATGAGGGAAGTGGAAAGCCTGTTTAGAGTACAGGCAGGGGTGGGGTGGGGGGGAGGGAGATTTGGGACATTAGTGATGGGAATGTTGCATTGGTGAAGGGGGGGTGTTCTTTACATGACTGAAGCTCAACTACAATCATATTTGTAATCAAGGTTTTTAAATGAAGATATTAATAAAAAAAAGAGTTTTATGTTTAAGAGAAATGCTTTGGTGTTTCTGTGTTAATTTTTAAAAACAGGTGAAAACAAGTAAAAAAATTTCATGTCTGGGTAACTTCATTATAATTACTTTGAAACAAAGAAAATGCTTCTTAATTTATTCTGTGAGCTTAGAACAACCCTTATACAACTCAGAAGGGAAAAAAGACATCACTAGAAAATAAAACTACAGGCCAATAACTCTTAGATACATAAGTGAAAAATGCTCCATAAAGTTTTAACAAATAAAATCCAACAATATGTGAAAAGAATTGTACACCATGACCAAGTGAGATTTATTCCAGTTATTCAAAGTTAGTTCAACAATCAAAACCCAATAGAACCCATCAATCAATAGGCTGAAAAAGAAAAGCAAATATATCACATAAACAGATGCAAATTTGACAACATCGAGCACACATTCATCATGGGTATGCTAAATAGCATAGATAGATAGGAACTACCACTACCAAAATCTATAGATAACTTGATATATTTTGCATGTTTGTTTTTGGATTACACCCATTGGCTCTCAGGGGTTACTCCTGGCTCTATGCTCAGAAATCTCCCCTGGCAGGCTCGGGGGTATATGGAATGCCAGGAATCGAACCACCGCCTGTCCTGGGTTGATCACATACAAGGCACATGCCCAACTGCTGTGCTATCTCTCCAGTCCATAAATTGATATTTAAAGGTGATTTAAATTTCCCCAATAAGATTAGGAGCAGGACCAGAGAGATAGTACTGCAATGAATGTGGTTGCCTTGCATATGCCTGATGGTGTTGTATTTCCAACAGTGAATAGAATTTTTCAATGCATTATCAGGCACTATCCCTCAGCACAGAGCAAAGAGTAGGCCTTGAGCACTTCTGGGTGGGACCCTGAAATAAATAAATAATAAAATTAGGAGCAGGGAAAGTATGTTCCACTCTCACCATAGCTCTGCAAACCATACTAGAAGTACTAATTAATGCAATAAGACAAGAAAAAATGTACAGGTTAATCAGGAAGGTATAATACTGCCTTTTGGCATGATTATATGTTGAAAACATATCTAAAAATCAATAAACAGGTGTCAGAATAGAGCAGATAGTGTGCTTGTGGTGGACAAAGTCAATCAAGGTTTGATCCCCAGAAACCTATATAGTTCCAAGAGGCCACCAGGAGTTGATGCCTGAGCACAGAGCAAAGAGAAAGCCCAGAGCACCACCAGGTCTGACCCTAAAACAAAACAAAACATAATGAAAGTCCAGAGAGATAACACAGAGATAGGGTGTTTGCCTTGCAAACACCAAGACCAAGACCAACAATGGCTCAAATCCCGGCATCTAATATGGTCCCCCAAGTTTGCCAGGAGCGATTTCTGAGTGCATAGTCAAGAGTAACCCCTGAGTGCTGCTGGGTGTGACCCAAAAAAAAAAAATAAACAAAAACAATGTAATCAAAAAACAAAATTGTATGCCTAATAAACAATTTATGTAGAAGTTAAACATTATTCTTTTAAGCAATATTATTCTATTTCTCTTCAGGAATAGAGTCCAACAGGTATTATAATTATTACCAAAACACATACATTTTTATGAATCCACAATGATTAATTTTGATAAGATAAGGGAGCACATGATATGCCTCTGGTACTTTTGTTCCAGTATTCTTTTTGTTTTGGTTTGGTTTGGTTTTGGTTTTTGGGTCACACCTGGCAGCATTCAGGAGTTACTTCTGGGTCTAAGCTCAGAAATCTCTTTTGGTATGCTCGGGGACTATATGGGATGCTGTGATTCGAACCACCATCCTTCTGCATGCAAGGCAAACACCTTACCGCCATGCTATCTCTCCGGTCCCTTGTTCCAGTATTCTTACACAAACTTAAACTTATTAAACTAATTCATTTTTTGATGGCCTATAAGAAGCATACTTCAAGGTGAGAGGATATGGACCTTCTCTCTAATTGGAAACCCATTGCAATCTAGTATCAACAATTTCTAGTTTTAGGATTTCCTTAATAAATGTATGCACTAATTCAAGAATATGCCTGTTACTTTCTTTGGACTCACATTTACTTCTCAGTGTAGGGCATTTTATTTAATAGTCAAACAGTATGGATTTGTAGAAAATCATAGCAAGTCTACATGTCATAAAGTTAACTTGACAGAAATCCAACCATAATCATGTTTGTAATCAAGGTGTTTAAATAAAATATTATTTAAAAAAACTACGAGGGAAATAGAAAGCCTGTCTAGAGTACAGGCGGGGGTTGGGTGGGGAGAAGGGAGATTTGGGACATTGATGATGGGAATGTTGCACTGGTGATGGGTGGTGTTCTTTACATGACTGAAACCCAAACACAATCATGTATGTAATAAATTTGTTTAAATAAAAAAATTTAAAAAAGAAAAAAATCATTGCCCTTTCCTATGTATCACAAATAAACAAATAAAACTTGAAATTATAAGAACAGAATCACTTTATTTGATATGAAAATATATCCCACATCACATGTCATCTAGGAAATGTAAATTAAAACAAAATGATACCACTTCACCCTCATTTTAACAGCCAAAATTCAAGACACTAACAATATCAAGTTGGAGCAAGGATGAGGGCCAAAGGAACATTTATTCATAGCTGGTGGAATGAAAATAAAAAAGTGGTTCCTCTTTTTGGAAGACACTTTTGGGTTTCTTCAAAAATTCTATATACTCTTAGCATGTGGTACTTCAAATGAACTCTTGGTATTTATTCAAAGTAATTAAGAATCATATAAATCCTGCACATGAATATTTATAACAGCTTTATTCATAATTGCCAAATTTAGAAACAAACCAAGATAACCATGATTTATCCCAACTATAAATTATTATTCAGTGCTAAAAATAAATGCATTACAAGTTCATAAAAAAAAAAAAAACAGGTGGACAGAGTGATAGCACAGTGAATAGATCATTTGTCTTGCATACAACCTGAGTCTAATACCTGGCATCCCATATGGTCCCCCAAGCACTGCCAGGAATGAATCCTGAGTGCAGAGCCAGTAGTAACCCCTGAACACTGCCTGGTATAGTAAAAAAAAAAAAGGGGGGGCAGAAAAAAAGACAGGAAGGAGACTTAATAAGGAGACTTTACTAAGTAAAAGAAAGTTGATATAAAAGAAAATATATTTTATATAATTCCAGTTATCTGACATTCTGAAAAAATACAAAATTAAGGAGATAAAAGATAGATATTAGGGAGGTGGGAGGAATGAATAGACTAGAAGTTTTTTTGTTTGGTTTGGTTTTTGGTTTGTTTTTGTTTTTTTTTTTGGTTTTTTGTTTTTTTTGTTTTTTTTTTTGTTTTGTTTTTGGTTTTTGGGCCACACCTGGTGCTACTCAGGACTTACTCCTGGCTGTCTGCTCAGAAATAGCTCCTGGCAGGCACGGGGGACCATATGGGACACTGTGATTCGAACCAACCACCTTTGGTCCTGGATCAGCTGCTTGCAAGGCAAATGCCACTGTGCTAGCTCTCCGGGCCCTGGTTTGGTTTTTGGGTCACACCCAGCATCGTTCAGGGGTCACTCCAGGCTCTACGCTCAGAAATCACTCCTGGCAGGCTCAGGGTTCCATATGGGATGCCAGGATTCGAACCCCCATCCTTCTGCATGCAAGGCAAGCACCCTACCTCCCTGCTATCTCTCCGGCCCTAGACTAGAAGGTTTTTAAAGCAGTAAAATTACCCTGTATGATATTATAATAATTATTAATATATATTCAATACTTATATCAACCCGTTGAATGTACATCAACAATTAACGCTAATTTAAACTATGAACTTTGGGTAAGATGTATCAATGTTTCTTGCTCAAGTATCATTAATATAATTCACTAGTTGTGAGCTGAAGAGACCATGTATGGGGGTGAAGGGAATAAATGAGATCTCTCTGTATCCGCTCTCAATTTTTCTAAGAGCCTAACACTCACTATTGGGATGGGGTCTGGAGTGAAGAGATAGTACAGCAGGTCAAGCATTTACCTTACACAGAGTCAACCCAGGTTCAATTCCCATGTGGTTCCCTATATGATCCCTCTATAATTCCTGAGCACAGAGTCAGGAATGAAACTTTCTGTCCCGGTGCATTCCTGCCAACACTATTTTTCCCAGACTGTTTGATATAAGCCATTCTGACCAGTATAAGTTGATATCTCATTGTCATATTGATGTGCATTTCCCTGATAACTAGACATTGTGAATGTTTTTTTTCTCTTGCCCACCTGTATGTTTTCTTTGAGAAATTTCTTCTCCACAATTTTTCTCGTGGTTGTTTTTGTGCACAATTGCGTGTCAATTAAATCGATAAGTCTAGAGAGAGAACACTCATAAATGAAAATAGAACCTACTATTACCATATCCTACAAAAGTCGCAAAGTCTTCCTCGGATTCCATCTATTGAGAGTTTCAGGATGAAATGATCCAAAAAGCCCAGAAGATTGATGCTTCCCAGATTCTTTTTCTTTCCTAAAACACCTTCTTTCATTTTACTGCCTGGCGAAAGTCAACAAAACTTTTTGGGCCCGTTCAGATCAAATATACTCCTTTAAGATTTCCTCACCATCTCCAGAGCTAGTCTGTGATTCAACTGTTGCTTCTCTCAGAATCTAAGAATCCAGCACCCTAAATCCCTGGCATTTTAGGGTAAAGTATAGTGGTTTCAACTCTTCCTAAAAAACCAAGACACACATTTGTACTTATGTATGGTCCAGTGCACATTTTGATTCCAACTGCTAGGCTCTATGGGTGAGGAACTGGGTTATCAAGGGTTCCCAGGCCACCTTCAGCTTTCAGAGCCCAACCCAACAAACTAAGATTGTTTGTCTATTTGTTTGTTTTCACCCCTTTTGCAGAACAGACTACCTGGGAGAAAAAGAAAAGCTATCAACTTGTGATGGCAATGATGAGAGAGTGAAGTAGTCCAAGAAAGAGATGGGTCTGAGCCAGAAAATAGCTTTATAAATTACTTTAATCTTTTATTAAGAATCTAAAGTAGCACTTCAAAAATCTCTCCTTTGTACATGACAGCATTTTAAGGGGAGAAGCTATATACTATAGTGGCATTAACAGGATTGGGAATTTGCAAAAGATTTTAGTTCCTGGCCCTCAGTAATGTCAAAAAGCTCCCAGGTGCCAGGGATGCAGCTTATTGGTCTAGGATTTGCCCAGCATGCTAGAGACCCAAGTTCAATCTTAAACATTGAATAAATAAATAAACAAATAAGCTCTTGGTAGCTGGAATGAGACCTCAGCACATTGCTAGATAATTTTGTTTTTCTCTATCTCCCTCTTCTCTGGATACAGTGGTCTAAACTGATTCTCTTCAGATCCCCAGGACAGTCTGAGGGGCGCTGTTGGGAAAATCCATATCAATGATGAAGATGACACATGTCTAGGGAGCAAACTGATAGAAAGGGGGACTGACGAAAGGAAACACACTTATAAGAGGTCCACAATTGAAAAAG
Source organism: Suncus etruscus (assembly GCF_024139225.1). Lineage (NCBI taxonomy): Eukaryota > Metazoa > Chordata > Mammalia > Eulipotyphla > Soricidae > Suncus > Suncus etruscus. The sequence continues at coordinate 11,897,162 of NC_064866.1, read as the reverse complement.
GGTTCAGAACCCCTGATCAGATGCTGGAGTTACCTGTGCAGGTCACTTAACTAAATGAATGACCTTGAACAGGTTGCTTAATCTCTGTGTACCTCCACTTCCTCCATTTCTAAGTGGCAAGTTCAATGGTAGTTGCCTGTTAGAGTCCATTTAAATATGACACTACACGAAAGGCACTTAAATCCGTGTCTGAACCATCAAAATGCCTGATAAATGTTGGTAATTAGTTGGAGAGTTTCCTCAGGGACAGAGTTATATATTAGGGATCTTTTTCAAAATGCTTAGTTTTCCAGTGGCTCCTGCAGTGCCTGGCACATGATGGAAGCTCTACAGGAGGTAAGCAAAGGAAGGAATGAGTCAATGAATATAGGAGTGGCAGCTTCGAGACTTGGTCCTAAAGCAAGTGTTGCTTTCTTTACTTAAGTATTGGTTAGTGGCTACTCCTGGATCAGTGCTCAGAGTCACTCCTGGTAATGCTCAAGGGAACATGTGCTGTCATGGATAGAATCCAGGACTTTCACATGCTCTAGTTCTTCAAGTGTTTCCCTAACTCCTAAAAATCATCTTGTTTCTAGCAGATTGGGGGCACTTTGATGTGGCCTTTGGGGTATCCAGACAGCACTAATGAGGTCAACCTCCCCAGTTCTGTCTATTAAGAATTCTAGAGAGAATCCAGAGAGGTGTACAGGGGTTGAGGCACTTATTCTGCATGCGGCTCAACCTGGTTTGATCCTTGGAAACACCCGGAGTGGCCTTTTGAACAAAGGCCAACAAAGTCAGAAAAAAGGTTTGTGTGTGGTACTGGGGTCAGATAAATTACTCAAAGATTTTGTGCAGTGACCAGAGAAATAGAACAATGGGGAGAGAGCAGCTAGTGACCATAGCCAGGTTTGACTCACCTCCTGGCCATGAGGGTAGAAAGATAAAAATTATGAGAATTATGTTATGGATTGTCCTTCCACTGTAACTTTACCTTGTCCTCTTTCTTTGCATCCTTGTTCTCATAATTAAAAATAAAAAAATTAAAAATAAAAATAAATAAATAAGTAAATAATAAAAAAGAAAGTATGGTATAAATCCATGATGGAATATTATTCTTCAAAAAAAATGGAAGCCTACAATTTGCTGCTATATGAATGGACCTCATGGGAATCATGCCAAGCAAAGTCAATCAGAGGGAAAGGGGAAATGGCAAATTCTCCCTCTTATGTATAATATAAAAGAACAGAGTAAGAAAATAATAGGTGGCTGATATTAGCAACCCCTGAGAATCAACCTATAGGCCAGCAAAGAATGAGGTAATGGGATGGGGAGAAACTTCGAGACATTGGTGGAGGGATATTCTCATATTGCTCATAGATGTGGTATTGGAACCCAATATGTTTAAATGCTCTTAGTAACAGTATTATATAAATAATGCTGCCTCAATAAAATTGGAGGGGAAAATGACCAGAAACAAGTGCAAATTGAGATATAGAGAAAAAGGATTCATATTCACTGTGGATGGAAATGTAAACTGGTTAAAAAACAATATGTGGAAACTAGCATATGAATTCCTGAAAATGATAAGATAGATTCATCATGTGACCCGGAAATTCTACTATTATCTATATAGGTATATCTATATAGATATAGATATCTATAGATACTATATCTATCTATCTAGAGAACCCAGAAATACTGATTTGAGTAGATTATGTGCACATTTCTGTTCATTGAAGCACTATTAAAATGATCATAATTGGAAAGCAATCCAAGTGCTCAATAACAGAAGGCTGGTAAGAAAGATGTGAGATATAAATATATATATATATATATATATTCAATAGGAACAATTCAACTATCAGAAAATATCTAATATCTTCTTTAGCGACATTATGGATGGAATTATTTTAAGCTAAATAATTCATAAGGAGAAATAAAATACTTATAATTAAAAAAAAGAAAGATAAAAACAAGGGTCAGCCACATCGACTGAAGAAAGGTGAGAGATACTGCATTGGGGCTCTATTTTCCCTCATCTTTTAGAATTCACCTGAGCCTAGCACCCCAACAGAGCTGGGCAGGATTCAAATGATCTCTTTCTGCACAAAACTTTCCAGAGACTTCTCATCCCACCAAGAACAAAGTGGAGGTTCCCCGAAGGCTACACTCACTCCTTGTCCTCCAACTTATCCTTCTACACCGCCCTTGCACCTCTCTTTGACATGCACCCCCATGCCTCTCACTCCACTCACCTCTACTCACACCTCACCCCACTAACTCCTCAGCCCTTGCTCTACTCTCCCCTTGCCTTCCTCACCTCTTACTTCACTCGCCCCTAACCTACTCAATCCTCACTCTATTAACACCTTACCTTGTTCACCCCTCACCATTCATTCCCACCTTACCCTTCTCGCACCTCCTCACCCTTCTCATGCCCACCTCCCCCCAGACTCTTGCAGCCTACTGACCTTGAAGTCCCCCCATGTCTGCCCCTCTCCCCAATTTTCTGCTTGAGATCTTCGCACTGGCTCTTCCCATTGGTTTGTGCTTTTCCCAGAAACTCAGGTCACTCCATCTCTTCACTGAGTTCTCTGTGCAAATGCCATTTTATCAGGAGGGCCTCCTTTCTCCCCCTATTTGAAAGTCATAGGAGTCAAGACTTCATCATGGCTGTGTGCATCACTCTAACCCCTGCACTTGCTTGCAATGTAAGCACATAAACACTATGGATCCATAAAGTGGCCAAAAGCAATAACCCACCTGCTTCCCACTTCTGCCCACTCCCAAGGTAGTGCCTTCTCTAGGGGCGATTCCCACCTACAAGTGAAGTGTCTGTTCAAGTTGGTTCACACACACACACACACACACACACACACACACACACACACACAGCAGAACCAAGTGAATAAAACTGCATTAGTGAACAAGAGGGAACTATTAACTGTATATAACACTGAACTGTGAAGACTTGGGGGCTTGACAAAATAAATTTTAATCTGCTGTTTCCTCCAAAATAAAAAAAAGGCATAAAGTGTTTCAGAGACAGAACTGATTGCTGGATACATTCAATAATACAACCATGGGAGAGGAATGACAGAGAGAAGGGAGGGAAAAACCTAACCCAAAAAGACATTGTCCCTGGGCAGGACTCTAGAATATGATGTTTACAAAGCCCTAGAGAGATTCCTAAATGGCCAGTTTAGCAAATCCTTACAAAGCTAAGAAAAATAAAATAAACAAGTGGAGCGGCATCAAATTAAAAGGTTTCAACATGGCCAAAGAAACTTGGACTAAAATAAAAAGCCAACCAAGTGAATAGGAGAAAATAATTGCATTTACGGGGCCGGGCGGTGGCGCTAGAGGTAAGGTGCCTGCCTTGCCTGCGCTAGTCTTGGATAGACCGCGGTTCGATCCCCCGGTGTCCCATGTGGTCCCCCAAGCCAGGAGCGACTTCTGAGCACATAGGCAGGAGTAACCCCTGAGCGTCACCGGGTGTGACCCAAAAACAAAACAAAACAACAAAAAAAAAAAACAACAACAAGAAAATAATTGCATTTGACACATCAACTAAAGGGTTAATACCCTGGAGCTAGAGAGTACATTGTGTAAACCATTTCCTTTGCATAAGGCCTACCTTGCCTTGGGTTATATTCCCAGTACCCTAAAAAGACCCCTAAGCACTACTAGGAATGATCCCTGAGCCATGAATGAGTAAGTCCTGAGCACCATTGAGTGTGCCCTCAAAAAAGGGGGGAAGGCTATTTTCAGTAATGAATAGATTACTCACAAAGCTCAACAACAACACAAGATAATAATTTCAGGGGTCAGAGACATAACATGGAGGTAGGGCATTTGTCTTGCATGCAGAAGGACGTTGGTTAGAATCCAGGCATCTCATATGGTCTCCAGAGCCTGCTAGGAGTGATTTCTGAGCACAGAGCCAGGAGTAACCCCTGAGCACTGCCAGGTGTGACCCTCCCCCAAAAAAAGATAATAATTCCATAAAGAGGAGCCGGAGAGATAGCATGGAGGTAAGGCATTTTCCTTGCATGCAGAGGATGGTGGTTCAAATCCTGGCATCCCATATGGTCCCTGAGCCTGTCAGGAGCGATTTCTGAGCATTGAGCCAGGAGTAAACCCTGAGCGCTGCTGGGTGTGACCCAAAAACTAAAAACCAAAATAATAATAATAAATAATAATTCCATAAAAATAGTAAGCATACAAAAATGTATTCATCATTATTGATTATCAGAGAAATGCAAATCAAAATGACAATAAACCATCACTTCACACCATTGAGAGTGGCACACATCAAAAAGACCAGAAACTGGGGCCAGAGCAGTGGCACAAGAGGTAAGGCTTCTGCCTTGCCTGCTCTAGCCTAGGATGGAACGAGGTTCAATCCCCCGGTGTCCCATATGGTCCCCAAGCCAGGAGCGATTTCTGAGCACATAGCCAGGAGTAATGCCTGAGCGTCACTGGGTGTGGCCCAAAAAAATAAATAAATAAAAAGACCAGAAACTCCAAGAAGAAATAAAATAGTATAAGCAGCTAAAATAGTGCAAACCACAGTGTCAAAAAAGAAGAGAAAGGGGAAAAAAAAAAAAAAAGAAAAATGCCTGCCCCAGAGACAGGCAAGGGAAGGTGGGTAGGAGGGAAACTGGGGATATTGGCAGCAGAAAATGTGCATTGGTGAAGATGGTGTTCATTCTATGACTAAAATTCAACCATGAATAATTTTGTAAACATGGTGCTTGAATAAAGTAATTATATATAAAGAAAGCTCTTTGGAAAATTATCATAAACCTTGCCTCAAACATCAAAGAAAAGAGGAAATGGGTTTAGGAATACACTGCTAAAAATTAGCAGTTTCTAAAAAATATCAGCAGTTTCTGAGTTGATTAAAATGTTTTCAAGGGCCCGGAGAGATAGCACAGCGGCGTTTGCCTTGCAAGCAGCCGATCCAGGACCAAAGGTGGTTGGTTCGAATCCCGGTGTCCCATATGGTCCCCCGTGCCTGCCAGGAGCTGTTTCTGAGCAGACAGCCAGGAATAACCCCTGAGCAACGCCAGGTGTGGCCCAAAAACCAAAAAAAAAAAAAAATGTTTTCTAATTTATTGTGCTTATGATAACTGTTAATATACTAAAATCCACTGAACTGTATACTTTTAAATGAGTAAACTGTATGGTATGCAAGTTATATATCAATAAATCTGTTTTACAAAAGAATATGTAAATACATCCAAAAAATAATATGAGCATCTAAATTCTCGCAGTTGAGATTGAACGATATGCCTGAAAATTCTGGATCTTTCATTTTAAAATAGGATTGGACCAAGCATCAAGCTTCAAAAGAAAATAGCAGCCACCTGCTATTTTTTCAGGGAGTCCAGTCCTGGTTGATACCTCTGGGGCATTCTCTCAAAAATGGGAGGGAGAAATCAATACCCTATCTATAACAAGCTATACACAGAGGTGAACAGTTACACTAGCACTCTGGGGGACAAAGGGGGAGATATGGGACACATGCTGGGCAAAGGGGTGGAGGGAGGAGGACAACCCTGGTGGTGGGAATGGCCCTGATTCATTGCCACTATAGACCTTAAATACTACTGTGAAAGATTTGTTATTCAGTCTTTGGTCACAATAAAAATTATTATTAAAAAAAAAATTGGGAGGGAGGGTCAAAGGAGATCAACCAAACACTTCACCCTACACTCTCTGACAGAAACGGCTCAACTCTGCCACTTAATCTTGTCAAGGTTCCAAGCCACCAAATTTGTAAACTCCCCCAATATTTTATAGCAGCGCCACCCAGTAGTATCACAGGAATCTGTTGGAAAATTTACATAGTATCTACCAACCTGAACCTAAACAGTAACACAGAAGGCTCAACTAGCAACAGCCACAGCCCAGCAATCCTAAAACATTGACTTCAGACACACCGTGGACAGGTAAAGCAATCATTTCAGTGCCGGAGCAGTGGCACAAGCTGTAGGGCATTTGCCTTGCAAGCGGCTAACCTAGGACAGACTGCAGTTCAATCCCCCTGCATCCCTTATGGTCCCCCAAGCCAGCAGCGATTTCTGAACGCATAGCCAGGCGTAAGCCCTGAGCGTCACCGGGTGTGGTCCAAAAACCAAAATAAATAAATAAATAATTTCAAATTGCCCCATGTTGATCTAAGTTCTGATAATTCCATTTGCCTTTCTTTGTAACAAGCAATATGAAGTAAATTTGTTTGTGCCTACACAGAGGCAAGTTGGGTGGTGGGTGGGAAATTGAAAACATACATGGTGGGATTGGTGTTTGAACATTGAATGCCTGAAATGACTATTTTATAAGCAACTTGACAAATTGTGGCATTATAATAAAAACTGGGAAGGGGGGGACTGGAAACTGGTCCAGAGAGACAGTACAGGGGGGGTAAAAGATCTACTTGCTTTGCATGTAGCTTCCCTGTTTCAATTCCTGACCCATATATGATTCCCCAAACTCTGCCAGTAGTGATCCTTGAGCATTGTCTACTATGACCCAAACCAGCCACTTCCTGCCACACCAATAAAAGAGTTTTAGGGGGCCAGAGCAGTGGTGCAGTAGTAGGATATTTACCTTGCACCCGGCTGACACAGGATGGACCTGGGTTCGATCCCTAACATCTCATATGGTCCCCAAGCCAGGAGGGATTTCTGAGTACATAGCCAGGAGTAACCCCTGAGTGTCACCAGGTGTGGCCCAAACACCAAAAACAAATTAAAAAAAAAAGAGTTTTAATAAAGTATAAGATCCCTTGTAGCAATGGGAAAACCTACAAAGGCCAACAGCCTGGGTTCAAATCCTACAACTCACCCAACCTCAGCACCTCTGAGGGGACCCTGATGGCCCTCTAGTGTTCTGAGCAGAATAACAGCACGGTCAGTCTGAATACTGACAGTCCAGGCCAGCACAATCCGCTGAGTGTCTCCAGCAGAGTCTGAGGAGGCTATTGGGCATAGCTGGGGTTCCCCTATAGCTCAAAAAATAGAGGGAAAAGCTGTTTCTACTTCTTAAAGAAATCCTGCCAACTCTCCTTCCTCTCGGTATAACCTCTGTTATTAGTCAACCTTTCAGCTACTGAATTTCTATTTCCACTTAGAAAAGCTAATCACATCTCTCTGATTGGGCTGTTGAGATCATCAAATCACCACATGGGTAATGTGCCTGGAACATACTAAACTCTTAGTAGATGGCAGCTTATCACTCACTTTTCTGCCTCTGTTTTCTGATCTCAACTTCCCTCCAGTATCCTAGGGCCAATGACATTTTTATTCCTAGGGAAAGGCAGAATGGACAGAGCCAGTTTTGAAGACATGAAAACCTTCCGTTCATACCCTCTCTCGTCTAGCCTAGATCAAGTATGTGTTCATGTGTGTCTTCAGAAAGTTAGTTCAATGGACTGAAATGCAAACTTTTGCATGTAATGGCCTGGATTTTATTTCTATCCCCTTAAGTTCCCCTGAATTAAATTTTCAGGCTAAATATATTAATCATGCCTCTATGCTTCTGCTCACGGGTTTTGTTTAGTTTGTTCAGAATCTGGAGACTTCATGGGGTGATAGGGATACAACATGGGTCAGGTATGTGCCAGCAAGTGCCTTAACCCCTACTCTGGCTCTCCAGCCAGAGACTAATTTTTGCTCCCTCCCATTCATCAGCCATATAATTTCTCCTATTTTCATATTCTCACTCACAAAGGGGGGCATGAAAGTGAAAGCCACTTACACCCACAAACCACTGAGTGGTCTCCATCAGGCTACATATCTCCCCATATCAAAATCTCAGGACCCAGAATGCAGCTCCATATGCGGCTCCATAGTGCCACCTCCTGGTCATAGTAAAGAACGTCAGCGGCGGGATATAGATCCACAGATCTTCTGTGTTATTGGGAGAACTTTCTTTTATTATTTTACAGACTTAGAAAGTTTATGCATTGATCACCGAGTCCTGGAGTAAACTATTATTTTAAAATAATATCTTTATTTAAGCATCATGATTACCAGCATGAGTATAGTTGGGTTCCAGTCATAAACAGAACAACCCTCTTCACCAGTGCAACCTTCCCACCACCAATGACACCCCCATCTCCATCCTTCCACACCCCTGTCTGTATTCGAGACAGGCATTCTACTGTGAACTTTTTTCTCTGTGTTAGCTTCAGTTTCTCTCTGGACTTCACCTGAGATAGACCCATCCTGGTTTTTCCTACTTGGAACAGAGAGAATCTTCAGACACCACCCCCCTAACTCTGCCAGATGGGAAAAAAAAATTGGAAGAAAATTGGTATCAGTTTCCAAATGAAAGGGGGGATTAAGACAGACATTTTTCTGGTAAACAAATGGAGAAACCAAATCCCAGAGAATCGAAGTAAGCAGCTGCAAGAAACCAGATTGGGTTTATTCGTTCCTTCTTTTAACTATTTCAAAATACTGAGCTCCCTAAAAAGTGCCTGGGACTGTGACACGGGGATGCTCAGCTGCTGTCTTTTATTTGTTCAGTTTTGGTTTTGTCTTGGGGTCACACCCGTTGGGGCTCAGGGCTTACTGGTGCCTGGCTCTAAGTGCTTTAGACCCCCCTGGATTGTCTGTCTAGCTTTAAGTCTCTGTCTCTCTATCTCTGTCTCTCTCTGTCTCTCTGTCTCATCTTCCTATTATGACTTTCCTTCTGAGCATTTTCCCCTGTGACCCCTGGAAACCCCCATTCTCCTAAAAAAAATGTTTTTAATACAGCATTCTCTTCCTCCTCCTCCTCAGCCTGACTAAAAACTGGCCTTACCCCCAAAGACATTGGTTTCCTTGCTTTCCTTTCCCTGAGGCAGTTCTTCCTCCCACATTTGTCCTCTCCCAGCCAGGAGGAGCCTTTGGAGGCAGCCATCTCCCAACTTCCCCACTCATTACACACTATTGCTTTCTCGGTTTCTCTAAAGCCCTCCCTCAAATGAAATGGCTCATTACCTTCATCTATCTCTTCTCTAATGCTCTCTCTTCAGCCCTACTTGCAAAGGACTCTCCTCACTCACCTCTAAATTTTAACTTCCACCATCATCCATTGACAAAGTGCAGAGGCCAAGCCAGCCCAAATCCCCACTTCCCCCTCACTGGATTCTGATCACTCCAAGCAACTTTCCCTTCCACTTCAAGCTACTCTTCTCAAGATCACACAAACACTAGCCTGGCTTCTTCTCTCAAAAACTCCCACTTCCTCCTTGGACTAGCAATGTTATGTTATGTTATGTTATGTTATGTTATGTTATGTTATGTTATGTTATGTTATGTTATGTTATGTTATGTTATGTTATGTCATGTCATGTCATGTCATGTCATGTCATGTTATTATATTTTATATTATATTATATTATATTATATTATATTATATTATATTATATTATATTATATTATATTATATTATTATATAGCAATATTCTGGTTTTCCACTTCACTTCTCCTTGACCTCACTGAGTCACAGCACGTTGACCCCTCATTGCCTCACTCTTTCTGTTCCCTCTCTTCCTCATCCCCAGACCTCAGTTTGTCAAAACCCAAGTTAGACCTGGTCAGTCATGTAAACCCTTTCTCATGGACCTATGCCATACCCCACTTCCTCTTGCTTCCTCAGGAGAGCTGGGAAGACTAGTAGACTAGATGATCCTAATTCTATGACAATCTACCTAGCTCTTTTTTGCACTCAGGAAACACTCCTGACAGAGATCTGGGGACCATAAGAGATGGCAGGGATCAAACCCTGGTCAGCTATCTGCAAGGCAAACTCACTATGCCTCCTATCCCCAAACCTGCCAAGTTTTGGGGGTTTTTTTGATTTTTGGGTCACACCCGGCAGTATTCAGGGGTTATTCCTGGCTCTACACTCAGAAATCACTCCTGGAAGGCTCTGGGGACCATATGGGATGCCAGGATTCGAACCACCGTCCTTCTGTATGCAAGGCCTTACCTCCATGCTATCTCTTCGGCCCCAGAATGCCAGGTTCTTAAGCCTAGACTTCTAAATCCTAGTAGGGAAAACAGTAAATTCTGGGGGGAAAATTAATCTTTTACAAGTATCATCAAAGTCGATTAAAACCTACTACAGTCCTTCCAAGCCCTCAGCAGATAACCTGTTCTCATATGTCAATGGAAAAAAAAAATTCTCTGGGATTCTTATGCCCTTCACTTGCAAATATATTTTTAAATTAACATCTTTATTTAAACACCTTGATTACAAACATGATTGTGGTTGGGTTTCAGTCATGTAAAGAACACCCCTCTTCACCAGTGCAACATTCTTGCAAATATATTTAAATTATCCACAAGTGGCACCCAGAACTATAGCACAGCTGTAAGGCGTTGTTTACCTTGCAGGAGGCAGACCCAGGATGAACCTGGATTCAATCCCTGGCATCCCATATGGTCTTCCAAACCTACCAGTAGCTATTTCTGAGTGCATAGCCTGTAGTAACTCCCTGAGCGCTGCTGGCTGTGGCCCAAAAAACAAATCATCATCATCATCTTCAAGTATCCTATATTCAGCCTCTTGGCTCAAAGGATGTTCCATTCCCTACTGTTGCAAGTCAGCCCCTAAAGAGGTTGACTGATGGAGGGATGGAGGATGAGGCCTTTCTCTTCCAGCTGGGAGCACGCGTCTGCCACCCTGTCTAGCTGACGGTTCTGAGGTGAAACGGCGGGTAAACAGCTCGCAGACAGTCAGGCTCGTGGAAATATTAGCTTTATTCGGTGGACAAGACTGAAGTCCAAGCCTCAGCCTCAGTTCCAGCAAAAAAAAGCCTCGGCCTTCCACAGACCCTTGTTTTTATACCCCAGAGTCAGGTACCACCCAATGGTGGGATCAGATACCAACCAATGGTGGAAGTAAAATCAGGTACTACCCTAGGGTGGGAGCAGAATGCCAGGTCACACCCTAGTGTAGGGCACAATCACCAATCAATTTAGGGTGAGTAACATAGTAATCCCCTAAAATATTTACATACACAACACCTACTACAAGTTAACCTTTTTTGTTGAGCCTAAATTCTTGACTTCCACATCTCTGAAATTTCTAGTCCCTTATTTTTGCTTTTTAATTGATGTATAAGTCAGAATTTACTCAGAAATCACAATATCATTTGAATAGGGATAATACAATATAAAAATAACTTGGGGCCAAAGCGATTATAAGGTGCACGCATGAAGCCAATCTAAGTTCAATCCCTGACATCCCATATGGTCCCCAAAGCACCACCCAGAGTGGTTCCTAAATGCAGATCAAAGAGAAAATCCTGAGCACCACCAAAACAAAAACAAGGGCTGGAGAAATAGCACAATGATAGGGCATTTGTCTTGCATGCGGCAGACCCAGGAGGGACCCAGTTTGATTCCCAGCATCCCATATGGTCCCCCAGCCTGCCAGGGGTGATTTCTGAGTGCAAAGCCAGGAATAACCCCTGGGTATCATGGTGTGTGGCCCAAAGACCAATCAATAAATAAATAAATAAAGTTAAAAAAAAGGGGTGTCAGAGAGATAGCACAGAGGTAGGGCATTTATTTTGCAAGCAGCCAACCCAGGACCAATGGTAGTTCGAATCCCGGCATCCCATATTTCCTCCGTGCCTTCCAGGAGCGATTTCTGAGCAGAGAGCCAGGAGTAACCCCTGAGCGCCACTGGGTGTAGCCCAAAAACAAAACAAAAAAATTATTATTCGGGCCAGGGCCATAGCTCAATGTCTCACATGTGGAAGGTCTACAGTTAATCCCCAGAAACTCAAGGTCACAAAACTAAAACTCAAAGTTTTAGTTGCGTAAAAACCACCTGGAGTATCCTCCAAGCACTGAGTGTGTCTAACAAAAGAGACAACAAAGAACTATTGACTAATGGAATTACTTTCTAAGGAAAGAACTCTAAAAATGCACAAATACCATTATAGGGTTTAGCCACTCCTCAGGATGATAAAGAATGATCAAGGAAGGAATAACTATGGAAGACACACTAGTAAAGCTAATATCTAATCCATCATTAGAAAGTTGGCAGATAAGTTGGCAGGTAAAGTTGACTTTACCTATCAGATAGCAGAAAAGTTGTCAGAGAACTCACCAGAAAGCCACCTTTTGTGATGCCTAAGGATGATACCTATGTGAAGGGTCTGAGCTGAGGTCACTACGCAGTGCCCTGGAAGTAGCCTGGGATGCCAAAGGACATCTTTGAGGAGGCATCACTCTGCAAACCTTTCCAGGAACCATTTATAAGATTGTGGAATGGTGCCACTGGTAGTAACTCTGATATGCTAAAGAGATGTTGGATATGGATATGGATATGGATATGGATATGGATATGGATATGGATATCCTGGCCACCAGATGTGAGACTGGTTATTGTAACTCATTGTTATTGTAACCCATTCACCAAATGCTGCTTGCTGCTTTACTCCATGAGATAGCTGGGAAAAGCACCAAGAACCAGGAGAGTGGGGTGAGGAGGGAGAATTGGGACATTGGTGGTGAGAATGTTGCACCGATGAAGGGGGGGGGGTGTTCTTTACATGACTGAAACCCAAGTACAATCATATTTGTAATTAAGGTGTTTAAATAAAGATGTTAAAAAAAAAAAAAGAACCAGGAGAGAAAGCACTTTCCTTCCAGTGTCCTTTCAGCACCCTCTATTGACAAAGCTTAACATTGTGCCAACTGGCAGTAGAGTTGTTTACAGGGTCCAAATCCATTATCCCAAAGCAGGAAATGAAGGCTCAATGTGTAGTGAAGAAGCCATAAAGTGATTACTGGCGTACTTAGTGTCTTCATCTTCCCTTTGTTGGCTGACTTCTTCCACTCAATCTATGAACCTATGAACCACCAATTAACCATACATACATACATACATACATACATACATACATACATACATACATACATGCACACACAATATACATTCTTAGGCTGTTTCCCACTAGTTTTAAGCAATCTTTCTCATTTCCTTTTCAATCAAGCATCTAGAAACTGTAGTCCTCGGTCATCGCTTTGTCTCTTTCCATTTTCCTGTCGCCTCTTTTTCTACTTTAACTTCGTTCTACTAAGGACAGAGGGATAGTAGAGGAAATATGACTGACTGCTGCTGAATCTCTAGCTCTGGCATATGATGTCCTGGCATTCCTTTTTTTTTTTTTTGTTCTTTTGTTTTGGTTTTGGTTTTTTGGGTCATACCCGGCGGCACTTAGGGATTACGACTGACTCTGGGCTCAGAAATCACTCCTGGCAGATTTGGGGGACCATATGGGATGTTGGGATTCGAACTGTCCATCCTGGATAGGCTGTATGCAAAGTAAACACCCTATACTGCTGTGCTATCTCTCCAGCCCCTGCTCTGTCATTCTTGGCAACAGAGCCACAAATAGCCACTAAGCACCCCCAGATGTGGCCCCAATTCCAATAATAATGACTCAGCTCCAATGACATCTATCCAGAGATATTGACAAACTCATCAATGAAATTCAATGGATAATTTTTATCCAGCCTCTTATTTAATATCTACTCACTTTACACCAGTGACAACTACTTTCTCCCTAGATCTCATTCATTTCTTGCAGTAGATTGTATCATTAGCTCAAATTTCTCCTTTTTCAGTCTGGTTATGATTCAATGTGTGTAGGTAGAATACTTTCCTTATTTCCATTTATTCCATGCTGGTTGTGGGATTTCTTTGGTGAAAGGCATGAGAATTGCATTAACAGTGAGATTGGTTGAAAAGAACAGTATCTTCTATTTGCCTTCTTGCACTATGGCCCTCAGCAGTGAAAAATAATGCTCAAAGAAGCCACTTCTCTGTTATCTTGAGTCCCAGAATAAGCAACACAGAGAACAGATTTCAACATAATCTACAGTCTGTATCTTAGTTGCAGAGCCATAAACTTGCAAAGCTATAAACATGAAATGAATGTTTATTGTCAGAAGACATTGAGAGTGTAAGATTTGTCAGTGCAGCAGAAACTAAACTCCATGTTATAGAGATTCTTTTTTAAAACTGATCTCTATATAGATAAATCAAAAAAAAAAAAAAGGAAGGAGACACCAATTGCCAATATCAGGAATAATAGAAGAAAATCTGGGGCCGGGCGGTGGCGCTAAAGGTAAGGTGCCTGCCTTGCCTGCGCTAGCCTTGGACGGACCGAGGTTCGATCCCCCGGTGTCCCATATGGTCCCCCAAGCCAGGAGCAACTTCTGAGCACATAGCCAGGAGTAACCCCTGAGCGTTACTGGGTGTGGCCCAAAAACCAAAAAAAAAAAAAAAAAAAAAAAAAAAAAAAAAAAAAGAAAATCTTACAAATTCTATATATATTAAACATATATGGTTACGGGAACAATAGTTCAGCTGGTAGGGTGCTTGCCTTACACCTGACCCAGGATTGATCCCCAGCAACCAATGGGGTCCCCAGAGTTCTGCCAGATGTGATCCCTGAGCAGAGAGCCAGAAGCAAGCTTTTTTTCTTTTATTTTGGGTCACACCCAGCAGCGCTCAGGGATTACTCCTGGCTATACACTCAGAAATTGCTCCTGGCAGACTCTGGGGACCATATGGGATGCTGGGATTCTAACCACCAACCTTCTGCATGAAAGGCAAACGCCTTACCTCCATGCTATTTCTCCGGCTCCAAAACAAACAAACAAAAAAAGCTAAAATAGACTTTAAGTAAAATTTCAAAAAATGCAAATAACCAAAACAAGGCTTAGAAAACAAAGCCTCTTTCTTTTCTTCTGACTACCTACATCTTAAGGAATTAAGGGCCTGAGAGATAGCATGGAGATAAGGCATTTGCCTTGCATGCAAAAGGTCGGTGATTCGAATCCCGGCATCCCATATGGTCCCCGAGTCTGACAGGAGCGATTTTTAAGCATAGAGCCAAGAGTAACCCCTGAGTGCAGCAGGATGTGGCCCAAAAACCAAAAAAAAAAAAAAAAAAAAAAAAAAAAAAAAGATTAGGACATTTTTTTAATTTTTATGGAGCATTTTGTCAGTTCTTTAAAACATAAAATCCAGATGATATTCCATCCTCCATCTTCTCCCTCAAACCATGTTATTTGACTCATTGCTAATAATCCAACTAGCTCCTACTAGTGAATAATTCTCAAACTTGTATTTCTTGCACAAACTTTTCCTCCCTAGCTCTGAAAAGGTAAATCCAAATATGTGAGGAAAAACCTTTATCCTAAGTAAAATATTTCCAAAACTGGAATCAATTATGATATATAGCCTGTCTTTTCTACTACTTTCTTTGATAAGTTGGTGTAAATGCCTGACACACAGCTAGCAAACATATGGTATTGCACACTGAGGCATATATTTATAAGTACTATGTATGCATAGTATATGTTTGCTAAACAAAATATAAAATCACTAACAATTTTCCTTCAATTCTCCCTCTCCTTTGTACATTATGATAGGCATCCTATTTTTTGGTTGTTATCCCTAACTTCAACTGTTATTTATTTACTTTATTCAAGATGGTAGAATTCATGGGGTCGGAGCGGTGGTGCTAGAGGTAAAGCATCTGCCTTGCAAGCGCTAGCCTAGGACAGACCAAGGTTCGATTCCCTGGCATCCCATATGGCCCCCCAAGCCAGGAGCGATTTCTGAGTGCATAGTCAGGAGTAACCACTGAGTGTCATCTGGTGTGGCCCCAAAACAAAACAAAAAAGAAAGGGTAGAATTCATTATAAACTAAAGGATAACTTTAGTCAGGCACCAAGCTTTATTAAAAGCATATTGGTTTATTTAAGAGCGTTCAAAAAAAAACCTCTAATGCCTGACTTCTTCCATAACAGCAGGCCCAGTTCCACAGCTCCTGAACCTCTCTGTGTGTTCCCTCAACCTCCTAAGTAAGACTAACCTAACTGGGGCTTGAGTGATAGCACGTTGGGTAGGACCTTTGCCTTGCAAGCAGTCGACCAGGATTCAATCCCCAGCATCCCATAAGCATATCCCCCAAGCTCAGAGCCAGGAGTAACTCCTAAGCACCTCGGGTATAGCCAAAGAAAAACAAAAACATTAAAAAAAAAAAAAAAGCCTAACTGACTGGCATCTCCAATCTTTTTGAACCAGAGGCCAATTCCCCTTCCTTCCTGCTAGTTCCAGAAGCCACGGTGCTGGCGTCAGCCATATCATCACAATTCATTTAACATGACTGTGTCTAGTTCCACATCTCTAAACTCTACTCACCAAAAAACTGACCATTATACATACTGTCACTGGATAAAGGGAAAAAGTAATTCTCAGAATTATCCTTCAGAGAGTCCCAGGAATACTAACCACAAAGACTTTTTTCCTCAGCACATATGGATCACTGCAAATCCAATAACACAGATGTATAGACAAATGCCCGCCAAGTTCAAAGAGCAACCTGGAAGGTTGACCCAACACCAGCCAGCTCTGTAATTCCTCAGAGAGTGACTTAAGTGTCACCATGTTGAGAACGTTTATTGAGCTCACAGATAGCAAAACACAAGAAAACATGAGCGTCAAAATGAAACCACAATCAAAACAATAAAAAAAATAAACTGTCATCAGAAAACAACAATCAGAAATAAAGAGTATGAGAAGTGATATTTTGTTGGGATTTTTTTTGGGGGGGGGTCACACCAGGGAGCACTCAGGTTACTCCCGGCTCTAAGCTCAGAAATCACTCCTGGCAGGCTTGGGAAACTATATGGGATGCCGGGATTCGAACCACCATCCTTCTGCATGCAAGGCAAAGACCCTACCTCAGTGCTATCTCTTATGCCCCGGAGAAGTGATATTTTGACAAACTCAATAGAAGGTCTGAGCAGAGGAATAAAAACTGCTGAGGAAAAGACCCAGGAGTTCCAAGGCGAGATGGAGGAAACATCTAGACAACAGCAAGAGATAGGAAAAAAGTCTAAAAAAAAAAAAAAAAGCAGCACACTAAACAACTACTGGAGTCCCTGAAGAACCGGAAGGCAAACTTTATGAAGTATCAAAGTTACAGAAATTATAGATCATTTCCCAAAGTTGAGGAATGCAGATACCCAAATCCAAGAGGTTTGAAGAGTCCCAGAAAAATTAGACCCAAATGGAAAAAGTCCAAGACACATTGTACTCATAATGACAAAGACATAGACAAAAGGCAATGACAGAGATATGTCACAAAGACAGAGACAGGATATTAAAATCAGCAAGATCTAAAAAGGAATTCATATACAAAGGAAAGCCCATAAAATCCATAGCATATCTAGCAAATAAAACTCTATGAGCCAGAAGAGAATGGAGGAAGAGAGTACAAAAATTTAATGAACTGATTATGTTAAGAATACTCTATTTATAAAAATGATGTACCCTCTATGAAACTGGACATTTTCAACAAGGTAGTCTGATGGCTGAGTGTGTGGCCAGGAAAGATATTTTGTTTGCTTCCAAAATGGAATGCTTTGGGGCCGGAGAGATAGCATGGAGGTAGGGTGTTTGCCTCACAAGCAGAAGGACGATGGTTCAAATTCCATAGGGTCCCCCGAGCCTGCAAGGAGTGATTTCTGAGCCTGGAGCCAAGAGTAATCCCTGAGTGCTGCTGGCTGTGACCCAAAAACAAAAACAAAAAAATTAAAATAAAATAAAATAAAATGGAATGCTTCAAAGGACTTCTCAAATGTTCTTAGGCCCACGGGTAGGTGATGCTTACAGCTTTTTGTCGATGCTATTCTGCCAGGCATTAATACAACAAATTTCCATCTTTATGAGGATATGTTCCATAGCCAATATCTCAAATCCTTGAACGCTCCATCTAATGAAGATGAAAAGTAATGTATTGGTTGGATTAGCTATTTGCTGTTAACTCTGAATAATGTTAACATTTTTCAAAATAAGAAAATAAATACTCTATTCCAGGGGTCCTCAAACTTTTTCAACAGGGGGTCAGTTCACTGTCCCTCAGACCATTGGAGGGTCTGACTATAGTAAAAACAAAACTTATGAACGAATTCTTATGCACACTGCATATATCTTATTTTGCAATGAAGAAACAAAACAGATACAAATACAGTATGTGGCCCGCGGGCCATAGTTTGAGGACCACTGTCTATTCAGTTTTATTTAGACTATCATTCAGATTTGAAGAAAAGATACAGAGTTCAGGAATAAACAACAGCTTTGAGTATTCATAGCCTGGAAACCAGTTTTGCATGGATAATCCAGGAGCTTTTTTAAAAGACAAAACAAACTTCTTGGCACTCGGCATTGAGTATGGCATTTACTCATGGTTCTAATGGCTGCCCTCTACTTGATTAAGAAAGAGTTGTCTGCTCCTATCTTATAAGAGCTTTTACATATTTTCAAAAACAAAATTAACATTTCTTTTATGTTGTATGTTCTATGTCCGATGAGGTGTTTTGTTTTTTTTTTTATAGCCATAGAGATTTTTACTACAATCCTTTCTTTACTAATGCAGGTACTTAAGCATTATTTATAATACATCTTTTAACAAATAAAATATTCCTTTTTTTTTTTTTTTTTTTGGTTTTTGGGTCACATCTGGCAGCGCTCAGGGGCTACTTCTGGCTCTTTGCTCAGAAATCGCTCCTGGCAGGCTTGGGGGACCATATGGGATGCCAGGATTTGAACCACCATCCTTCTGCATGAAAGGCAAACACCCAACCTCCATGCTATCTCTTCGGCCCCATAAAATATTCCCTTTATGGGTCTCTCATTCACTGCTGGTGGGAATGTTGCCCAGCCTTTAAAACACACAGAGAGAGAGAGAGAGAGAGAGAGAGAGAGAGAGAGAGAGAGAGAGAGAGAGAGAGAGAGAGAGAGAGAGAGAGAGAGAGAGAGAGAGAAATTGAGCTTTAAAATAGTCCCAGCCTTTTTGGAAAACAGTATGAATATTCCTTAAAAAAAATAAAAATAACGAAAAATCTTTCAAGAAACAGAACCACAATATATAATACATCAATTTGGCAGCTGCCCCTGTATAGTTTGAAAAAGTCGTGTCACTCTACATGTACAAATTATTTTAATACTTGAAGTTTTTACGCTCAAGACTTACAGAATAAAAAATTTTCTGGAGCACAAAAGTTGACTTGGGGAGGAAAGGGGATTTTTTTTTTTCTCCTTGTTTCTTGAAAGATTTTTCGTTATTTTTACATCTAACAGGAAAAAAAAATTAAAAAGAGGGTAAGAAACGATTCCAGTGGAGTGATTTTTAACATGCAAAATGTCCCTGGGGTTTCTTCTTTGCTTGCTTTCTTCTTCCTTACTTGCCTCCCACCCGACCCCCAAAACACCATACTTTCTGTAAAACTTGAAAATAGAAAGCAAAAACCCTCAACTGTTGTAAATCATGCAATTAAAATTGATTACTTATAAATATGAACTTCGGATCACTGTATAGACTGTTAAATTTGATTTCTTATTACCTATTGTTAAATAAACTGTGTGAAGACAGAAAAAAAATTAAAAAATAAAAATAAATAAAATAAAATAGCGGCCAGAGAGATAGCATGGAGGTAAGGCATTTGCCTTTCATGCAGAAGGTCATCGGTTCGAATCCTGGCGTCCCATATGATCCCCCATGCCTGCCAGGAGCAATTTCTGAGCATGGAGCCAGGAGTAACCCCTGAGCACTGCCGGTGTGACCCCCCCACACAAAAAAAAAAAAACACAAAATAAAATAAAATAAACCAAGAAATTTAGCTTCCAAAAAGTCTTTTGCACTCCTCTGTTTATTGTAGCACTATTCACAATAGCCAGAATCTAGAAACAACCCAAGTGCCTCAGAACAGATGAGTGGATAAAGAAACTATGGTACATCTACACAATAGAATACTATTCAAATAGTAGAAAAATTAAGTCATGAAATTTGCTTATACATAGATGGATGTGGAGGGTATTGTGCTGAGCAAAATTAGTCAGAGGGAGAGGGATAGACATAGAATAATCCCATTCATTTCAAGATAAAAAAGATAGTATGGGGGCCGGAGAGATAGCATGGAGGTAAGGCTTTTGCCTTTCATGCAGGTCATCAGTTCAAATCCCAGCTTCCCATATGGTCCCCCATGCCTGCCAGGAGCAATTTCTGAGCATGGAGCCAGGAGTAACCCCTGAGCACTGCCGGGTGTGACCCAAAAAAACAAACAAACAAACAAAAAAGATAGTATGATGGAGCCAGAGAGATAACATGAAGGTAGGGCGTTTGCCTTGCACGCAGAAGGACAGTGGTTCAAATCCCGGCATCCCATATGGTCCCCCAAGCCTGCCAGGAGCGATTTCTGAGCATGGAGCCAGGAGTAACCCCTGAGCGCTGCTGGGTGTGACCCCACCCCCCCAAAAAAAAAAGATAGTATGGTATTAATATCCAGAGACAATAGAGAGCCAGGAGGACCAATCCATGGTAGGAATAGTGGGGGAATGCAGTTAGGGCAAGGAAGGGACCACTATGGCAATGATGATTGGAACTAATCATTCTGGACAAGAACTGGATGCTAAAAGGAGATAAAGTGGTATGCATTATACTCTTTAGTAATAATATTGCAAACCACAATGCCTAAAAGGGAAAAAGGGGAAGGAAGAAAGGAGGGGGAGAGAGAGAGAGAGAGAGAGAGAGAGAGAGAGAGAGAGAGAGAGAGAGAGAGAGAGAGAGAGAGAGAGAGAGAGAGAGAGAGAGAGAACTATGTTTGACACAGAGGCAGACAGGTGAAAGGGCAAGGGAAACTGACTACATTGGTATCAGGAATAAGTATTGGTGAAGGGTGTTGTACATTGTATAACTGAAACTGAATCATGAATAACTTGTGATTCAATTAAAGAATACTTCAAATACTTCATAATACTTCAAAATTAAATGAATAAAATGGAAAAATATTCCCTTTATTAGGATAAAACACAATTTTATATTTGATAGCCCTATTCAGATATTTCCCTAAAAAGTTTGTTTATTCTCCTCATCTTACTAAATTTTACATTTGTAGGATTTATCAATTTCATGTAAATCTTAGCATAGAATTATCATAATATTAATTCATTTTAACTTACTTATGTATAAAAAAGAAAGATGTCACTGATTTACAATTCTCTTGAATAACAGAAGTTTAGATTTATCCATCTATGTGTGGGTAAGTGTCACCACTTCCACAATAAAAATATATTTGTTTTTGTTTTATTTGGGGGCCACACCCAGCAGCACTCAGGAGTTACTCCTGGCTCTACACTCAGCAATTACTCCTGACAAGCTCAGAGGAACCCTATCGGATGCCAGAGATACAACTCTGGTCAGCATGTAGAAAGGAAAATAAATGCCCTACCCTGCTGTGCTATCATTCCATCACCAATAAAAATGTTTTCAAGGGCCCGGAGAGATAGCACAGCGGTATTTGCCTTGCAAGCAGCCGATCCAGGACCAAAGATGGTTGGTTCGAATCCCGGTGTCCCATATGGTCCCTCGTGCCTGCCAGGAGCTATTTCTGAGCAGACAGCCAGGAGTAATCCCTGAGTACCGCTGGGTGTGGCCCAAAAACAAACAAAAGAAATGTTTTCAAATATCTCTTTCAAACAGATGTAAAATAACAGGAGACAGGGGTCAAGAGGATGCAGGAACATTAGTGGTGTTAAGGAAGAGAAGAATTAATATACAAACTGTGTTGTCAACAGCATTGAAATCATAAGACCCAAACTGGAATACTAAAACTTTAAAAAGTGCCTATTATGATGGCAGGCTTCAGGGAGGGACTACAGGGAGGTAATGGGATGGACTCTGGAACAGTGGTGGATAAAACCACTAACATTGTGAAACATGTCAGAAACATTGTATGTTTAAAACTCTGTGATGAATAACTTTGTAAATCACAATGCTTTAAATAAAAAATTTAAGGGAAAAAAAAGATCTTTTTTATATGTCAGATTAAAAAGAAAAACATAGTAAGGCAGGAGTAATAGCACAGCTGGTAGGGCGTTTGCCTGGCACGTGGCTGACCCGGGTTCAATCCCCGGCATCCCATATGGACCCCTGAGCATGCCAAGAACAATTCTGAGCGAGGGCAGAGCCAGAAGTAAGGTGTGATTTCACCCCCCCCCCGGAAAAAAAATAAAATAAAAACAGAACTGTAAATTTCAGAACCTCAATAAAAAGTTTTAAAAAATTAATTTGAGGGGCTGGAGAGCTAGCATGGAGGTAGGGCATTTGTTTTGCCTGCAGAAGGATGGTGGTTCGAATCCAGGCATCCCATATGGTTGGTCCCCTGAGCCTGCCAGGCGCAATTTCTGAGCATAGAGCCAGGAGTAACCCCTGAGCACTGCCAGGTGTGACCCAAAAACCAAAAAAAAATAATTTGAAAGTATATATAATTGGGGAATGCCCACACCTAGCAATATGAGATGCCTGGGATCAAATCTAGGTCGACTGTGTTGTATGCAAGGCAAGCACCCTACCCGATGTACCATCCCTCAGGCCCTTGAATGTAAATTTTAATTGAAAAAGTTCACTCATTCATATTTGTAACTGACAAGTTTTTATTATTCTTGATTAACATCTATGTGTTTGATCAAAGTAATTTCAACAAAAATTTGTGTTGAAGCAAAAATATAGTCACAGGAAGATGTAGGAAGTAATACAAAGAGGCCTTTTATATGCTTTTATTCAGTTCCCTCTATTGTAAAATTTTATGAGCTTATAATATCAGAAGCAGGAGATTGATATTCTTATAATATACACATATTATCTGGGTGAAAATAAATAAATGTGATCAAAATGCAGAAAAAAAGTCAAATCAGAAACATCTCACTAGCCAATAGATTGCTTTGGATTGCTCTTTCTTCACTAAAATGGAACTAAAACAACTTATTTATTTTAGGGGATCAGAAAGAAAGTCCAGGGTTTATGGCCACTTGCCTTGTATGTTGTCAACCCCAGTTCAGTCCCCCAAACACCATCAGGAGTGATTCCTTAGCACAGAGCCAGAAATAAGTCCTGAATTTGGCCATGTGTGGCCAACTACACACACACACACACACACACACACACACACACACACACACACATATGTACACACACACCATTTTTATTTTTAAACAGATAAATGTCTATTTCAGTAGACAGCAAAACTGGAAGATTCTGTCCCACAGACTTATTGCAATAATTTAACTGTTTCTAGTCATCTCAGTGTCAGTGAAGATAGATTAATTTCTTTGTCAGCAGCTTCCAATCTGCAATGTACTTAGCCATGATCTCCTTTTCCTGCTATGCAGAAGTGCTCTCTACCACATTCTTCTCTACCCAGTTTATCGTGTGCTCTCGTTTCTTTCGACGTGGCATATTCTACAGAGATAATGTGACAGTCAGGCAATTTTCACATCCTTGTATAATCTAATGCAGCTGTTCCTAGTAAATAACTTCCAAGATTATAGCCATGTTAATCTTCTGCATGTCAAGAAGGAAATAAGACTTGGAACCAATGCCTTCTGTCATTTCTCCATCTCCATTGCATCACTGATTTTTGTTTATTTTTTAGCTTTGGACCACACACCACTATGCTCAGAGATACTTCTCACTTTGCACTCAGCAATTACTCCTGGAGAGACTCCTGAGGTCATATGGGATGGCAGGGATCAAACTCTGGTCAATTGTGTGCAAGGTAAATGCTCTACCCACTATGTTATCGCTCTGACCCATGCATCACTGATTTTTCTTTTTTTAATAGCTTTATTTGAGCACCATGGTTACAAAATTGTTCATTGTTCGATTTCAATACAATTTATACCATTTATACAATTTCATACCATCCTTCACCAGTGCACCTTTCCCGCCACTGATGCCTCCTATTTACCTCCATCTCCTATTCCCACCTCTGCCTGTCTCTAGAGTAGGCATTTTGCTTCTCTCTTTCTCTCACTCTCTTTCCTTCTACAATAATTTTTTCTCAGATATATGTGTAACTGTTTATGATTGTCTTAGAGTCATACAATGTAAAACAACCTTTACCAGAGCACTGATTCTTGTCCAGAGTGATCAGTTCCAACTATCATTGTCCTAGTAAACCCTTCCCTACTCTACTGTACTCAACGCTCTTTGTGGGGTGCTTCCTACCCTGCTGGGCTAGACCTCCTTACTCTTATCTCTATTGTCTCTAAATATTATTACCAGACTATCTCTTGATTTTTAATATCCCACAAATAAGTGAGATTATTCTATTCCTTTCCCTCTGGGTCATTTCACTCAGCATAATAATCTAAATGTCCATCTATGTATAAGCAAATTTCATGACTAATATTTTCCAAATGGCTGCATAGTTTTCCTTTGCATATTGGAATATATATTGTATATGCATGTATTGTATCTATTATATAGTGTATATATATATTGTCTATTCAATTATATGGTACCATAGACGTATTTTTCTTTTTTGGTTTTTGGATCACACCTGGCAGTGTTCAGGGGTGACTCCTAGCTCTGTGCTCAGAAATAACTCCTGGCAGGCTCAGGGGACCATATGGGATGCTGGGATTCGAACCACCGACCTTCTGGATGCAAGGCAAATGCCTTACCTCCATGCTATCTCTCCGGCCCCATTCTATTTGTATTTGGGTGTGGGGGGATTGGGGCATGGTACATAGATGTACCACAGTTTCTTTAGCCACTCATTAGTTTTGGGGCACTTGTGTTGTTTCCAGATTCTGGCTATTGTAAATAGGACTGTGCTGAACATAGGAGTGCAGAGGGCATTTTTGTATTGTGTTTTTGTGTTCCCGGGGTATATCTCTAGGAGTGGTATTGCCGCATCATTGATTTTTCTTTTCCTTATTTTTTATATTTATTTATTTATTTATTTTAATTATGAGAACAATGATGCAAAGAAAGAGGACAAGGTAAAGTTACCATGGAAGGACAATCACCAATAAACAGAGTTCTCAGAAGAAATCCCGTTGCTGAAACCTTAATTTTGAACATACAGTCAAGGAACATTAAGAAGAAATAAAACAGAACCCATGTACAATTACTTTGTCCCTCAAGTCTCCAGATGTACATTATAACATTTCTTAGTGGTACACAAAGCAATTTAAAGCCATGATATTTGTGTAACTCCTGAAACATTGAAGGCTTAGTATTTTTTACATTTCCACGCATATGCATATTAGTTTATGTTAACCTCAAAAGTTTAAGTAGTTTTTTTTTATTTAAGGTTTAGAGTCAAAGGAGCAAAGTAAAAACGGTGTTAGAGTGTTAGAGTGGAAATTATTGTTTGCATAGGCCCACCAAAATATGGGTGACATGGAAAGAAAAAGCCTTGGCATAAGTACAAGGAGACCCTACCCCTGAAGTTCCCTGGCATAAGACCAGGTTTCGGCAGAATAGTTTGTCTAATCCAAGTCCTTGTCTGTAGTGCCAATACAGTTTTATTTTTCACACATCCTTATTTTTTTTTATTTTGGGGCCACACCCAGTGATGCTCAGGAGTTACTCCTGGCTCTGCACTCAGGCTCCAGCCTTTCATTGATTTTTCTTAATGAAAACCTGTTTCACTCTTAATTGGGCCCTCTTTTGCTCATTGATTTTATCTGCAAGTTGTCCGATAGAGACACCATGTTTAATAACCATAGACACAAATAACCATCTTGTGGGTATGGCAGAGAAAGAGAGCAATGACATCTGCTCCTTTAGATAAAAAATATAAGATGAACCCACATGGGTCCTGCTTTACCAGTTTTAAGATAAATAAACTGGATTAAGTTCTCAAAATCAAACCCAACCATACTTTCCTTATAAGAAATGGTGGCATATGAACAAGACTTGGCTGCCTTGTGTCTTACAGTACCAGAAATTTCCCTCCATTGCATCATGCTTAGCAAGAGTCCAGTCTTAGTGTCAAGACAGGAGACTGTTGC
Organism: Suncus etruscus; assembly: GCF_024139225.1. Taxonomy (NCBI): domain Eukaryota; kingdom Metazoa; phylum Chordata; class Mammalia; order Eulipotyphla; family Soricidae; genus Suncus; species Suncus etruscus. The sequence continues at coordinate 11,871,284 of NC_064866.1, read as the reverse complement.
ACTGCTTAAGTGGGGGTGTTCTTTTCATGACTAAAGCCAAACTACAAACATGTTTGGAATCATGGTGCTTAAATAAAGATATTATTAAAAAAAAAAAAAAGACAACAGACTGTTCTATGGAAACTGTTGTGCTATAGGAGCTCATGTAGTGTTCAGGAAACCCAGATGGTATCTGGGTAATTTTCTGTAAACTAGCAAGTGGTTCAATACAAAGGCTGAGGATAGAATTACCTGGGCCACACCAATTATGATAGGGTCTCCAGAGCTATAGTGATCAGAGAATCAGGTATCCTGGGATTGAACTGGGATTGACACATATGTACCTTAACCACTATACTATCTCTCGGATCCATGGAAATTGCCTGTCTTGCCTTTTCCCTAACTTTGGGAAGATAGAAATATATAGAATCTTGGGGCCAGAACAGTGGAGCAAGCTGTAGGGCATTTGCCTTGCACGCAGCTAACCTAGGACAGGACGCCGTTCGATCCCAGTCATCCCATATGGTTCCCCAAGCCAGGAGCAATTTTTGAGCTCATAACCAGGAGTAAACCCTGAGCATCGTCACCAGGTGTGACCCAAAAACCAATATATATATATATATATATATATTTATATATACATTTATATGTATAATCTTCTAGGCTGGCTGTGACAATGCACAGATTCTCAACCCTCTCAAATCCCTGTCAAGTTGTTATGTCTTTATCATTTTTATGCTTTTTTTTTGAGGGGGAGGGTGGGTCACACCCAGCAGTGCTCAGGAGTTACTCCTGGCTCTACACTCTGAAATCACTCCTGGCAGGCTCAGGGGACCATCTGGGATGCCGGGATTCGAACCACTGTTCTTCTGCATGTAAGGCGAGCGCCTTACGTCCATGCTATCTCTCTGGCCCCTATCAATGTTATGCCTTGAACTCCATTTTTCTTATCTATGAAGCAGGTAGACCATCTGTATTCCTTTTGTTATCAAGTGTTTGTGGGGGGTGCTTCCAGAGGTACTGAGTGGAAAACCACATGTGGTGTTCGGGAGCCATAATGTGCTGGGAATGGACTCCAAGGCCAAAGTAGCTCAACTGAACCCTAGTCCTAGTTACTGTTTTCACATTCTAGGGTTGTTCTGAGTCTTCCATGAAGGTTACCTGACCTGGCATCTAGGAAGAGTCACTGAATGCTAGTTTAGGCTCTTGTCCCTTCTCCCCTGCACTCCAGAAAGAGAGAGAGAGTGGGAATGGAGTCGGTATACATCCTTGTGTGGTTCCTTCTCATGCTGAGGACCTTCAGTATTTCAAGATAATGAAAGATGTACCCTCACACCCCCTCACCTTGGGGACCATGGTCACCCCCATAACTACCCACAATTGATATCCGTTGCATCTTCAGCCTGCTTCCAAGATGTTCTTATCAGTGGCGAATCTGTCTGGGAAACCAGAAAGAGGACATTGTGGTTAGAAAGTGTATCTTTCCCCTCCCCAGGTAAGCAGAAAACATAATGGAATTCAAATCGGATTGAACAGGAGCTAAAACTCCTGCCCACCAGGTGTTATCCTAGTTCATAAAAACAACAATTTTAAGGTAATGAAAAAGCACTCCCTGTTGGAGAAGCAAATGGAACCACATGTTTGTGCAACCATTTGAGAGAAAGTTGAAAAAAGGGCACAAGCTGGGTGACTCACAGATTCTCCCAGCTCCAGGAAGGGGGAGCCCCAGATATTTTACTTCCTACCTGGAAGCCATGTGGACTATCAGATCTGACTCTCAATTTCACTGGCTTTGGGTCAGAGAGACAACATAAAGGTTAAGGTTCTTGCCTTCCAAGCAGCCATCTCTGGTTCTATCCCTGGTTCTATCAGTCAGATGTGACTGACCCTGCGCACCACCTGGTGTGACCCAACAACAACAAACCACCGCAGCAAAGTTTACAGCCTTCACTGGAGGATGGGGTGTTGGGGGAGTAGGGGTCCAGGTTCCTTTTTTCTTCTACCACATCCAAAGAACTCACCTTTGTTCTGCTCCACCATCTTGTCCCTTGGGACACTTAATCCATTCTTTTTTGTTTTTCCCCTCTGTTGTTCCCAAATATACACACATAGGCTTTTTGGTCGGAAGAATTTAATGTTAGGAACTAGAGGAAAGAACATGGATTGACAATACCCATTAAAAAAAAAAAAACTATTGGGCCCGGAGAGATAGCACAGCGGTGTTTGCCTTGCAAGCAGCCAATCCAGGACCAAAGGTGGTTGGTTCGAATCCCGGTGTCCCATATGGTCCCCCGTGCCTGCCAGGAGCTATTTCTGAGCAGACAGCCAGGAGTAACCCCTGAGCAACGCCGGGTGTGGCCCAAAAACAAAAACAAAAACAAAACAAAAAACTATTTACTTATTTAATGAGCCTAACTGTGAAGGAGGCACCATAACCATTTTTCCTTGTTGTTCTGTTTTAATTGTTCATAGCATCTCTCTCATTCCTCACCTCCTCCATGCATCGTCATAAAGTAGAAAATTTATCCTATCAAAAACTTTTATCTCTCTGCAGAAATTCATCCTTTTTTTTTTTTAAGAGATTCATCTTTTTTAGAGGCATACATACTGTGGGACTTTGGGATTTGTCTGTCTCTGTGTCAATCAACACCCACATGGTTTCTCATTGGGTTTTATTCTATGAATGCAGCACCTTCGATTGGCAGTAAAACTGAATGGCCTCACCTTCTAGGTGTGACGTTTTGCCATAGATAAAAGGCCAGGATGGACGAGGAGAGCTCCCTTGAGCTTCATTATGCGGCTTCTTGCAGGATGGTCTGCAGGCTGGAGTTAGGGTAATGTGGGGAACTTTTAACTTCTTTTCTTTCTCTAAGTGTGTGTTTGATTATTTTGTAGATTGCCTTCTGGTTAAGTCTCACCAGTGTTCGGAGTCATAACCGGAGGAATTAGATTCAAGAATATACTTTTGTTTGGTTGTTTGGGGGCCACATTCAGCAATGCTCAGAATCACTCCTAACTCTCAACTCAGGAATTACTCCTGAAAGTTCTTGGGGATCATATGGGATGCCAGGGATCAAACCCAGGTTGGCCATGTATTATTGCTCCAGCCCCATGGGCTCATGTACACTTGAGAACTGCCATGTAAACTTTCACTTTCGTCTTTCTCAGAGGAATCCTATGAGGTAAGATATGGATTTTTTTTGTGTTAATCAATGAAGACATAGAGAAGTTGAGTAGACTACTTGCATTCACACAATGATGGAACCACAGACAGTATGGCTTCAATGTCCTGCACTATTCTGACAGGTGAGTTATAGCAAAGCCTCGAGAAATGACTTGTTCATTGAATGTCCTCCGTGTCCACCTGGAGGCACTGTGAATATGATCACAGGCCTAGCAGAGTCCCTCCCTGCTAGGAGTATTTGTTCACGGGTCAACATAGATGCAAGTGAGGTGACAGAGAGGGCATGGCCCACCGAGAGAAAAACCAATCATAGCAGGCATCTAATCTGACCTGAAGAGGTGACATCTAAGGAATACCTTGAAGAAAGAGTAGCTACCTGGACATGAAAAATTAAGAAAGGATAGTCTTTACAGAACAGTACATGAAGGATCCTGAGACCAAAGGTCAGTGAAATACAGACATCAAGTAAGTCACAACTTAGAGTGTTGACAGAGTTTGGAAGTGACCTGAGTTTAAACTGGAAGTGGAAGCAGAAACCTGACCCATAAAGAAAGAATCTGGCATGCTTGTCTTATCACTTTATCATGAAGCTGATGGGAGACTGGTAACTTAAGCAGAAGAGTGACCCACTGAATTTTTCACGGCACTTCAGGAAAATTATAGCAGTAGCCATGCAAACCTGAACTGAAGAGAGGACAGCCAGAACAAACATAGAGAACTCAGAAGAGCTGTTGCCAGGATCCATGGAGAAAGGAGGGATGGGCAAATGTATAGCAGGAAATGTAGAGGGCTGGGGAAGGCAGAACTGGCAAGGCTAGATCACTGGCAGAATTTGGGGTAGTAATGTGCATGAAGTGAAAGTCCTGGGTACTGGGTACTAGGTACCATCCTATCAAAGGTCAGGCAAGGAGCCTGGAAAAGAAACCTAAAGCAGGGTTCAGAAGCAAAGGGATAATGAATGTGCACTTGCCTTGTATATGATCAACCAGGGTTTGATCCCTCACATCCAGCCTGGTCCCCTGAGAGTGTGATCCCTGGCTGCCAGGAGTAAGCCCAGAGCCCCGCTAGGTGTGGCCAAAACTAGAAGGAAGGTAGGAAGGAAGGAAGGAAGGAAGGAAGGAAGGAAGGAAGGAAGGAAGGAAGGAAGGAAGGAAGGAAGGAAGGAAGGAAGGAAGGGAGGGAGGGAGGAAGGAAGGAAGGAAGGAAGGAAGGAAGGAAGGAAGGAAGGAAGGAAGGAAGGAAGGAAGGAGGGAAGGAAGGGAGGAAGGAAGGGAAGGAGGAAGGAAGGGAGGGAGGAAGGGAGAGAGGGAAGGAAGGGAGGGAGGAAGGAAGGGAGGGAGGGAAAGGAAGAAGGAAGGGAGGGAAGGAAGGGAGGGAGGGAAGGAAGAGAAGGGGGAAGGAAGGGAAGGGGAAGGAAGGGAGGAAAGAAAGGGAGGGAGGGAGGAAGGGAGGGAGGGAAGGGAGGAAGGAAGGGAGGGAAGGAAGGGAGGGAGGGAAGGAAGAGAAGGGGGAAGGAAGGGAAGGGGGAGGAAGGGAGGAAAGAAAGGGAGGGAGGAAGGAAGGGAGGGAGGGAGGAAAGAAAGGGAGGGAAGGAAGGGAGGGAGGGAAGGAAGAGAAGGGGGGAAGGAAGGGAAGGGGGAGGAAGGGAGGAAAGAAAGGGAGGGAGGAAGGAAGGGAGGGAGGGAGGAAAGAAAGGGAGGGAAGGAAGGGAGGGAGGGAAGGAAGAGAAGGGGGGAAGGAAGGGAAGGGGGAGGAAGGGAGAAAAGAAAGGGATGGAGGAAGGAAGGGAGGGAAGGAGGGAGGGAGGGAAGAAAGGGAGAGAGGGAAGGAAGGGAGGGAGGAAAGAAAGGGAGGGAGGAAGGGAGGGAAGGAAGGAAGAAAGGAAGGGAGGGAGGGGAGGAAAAAAAGGAGGGAAGGGGGAGGGAGGGAGGAAGGAGATGCCCCAACTACACCCCTGTTCCTAAAGTTCAGAGGGCACAAGGTAGGACCCTCCCACTACCAAGGGCTTTATCCCCAAGCCAGACACCCTCCTTCCCTCCTTCCTTCCTCTTTTCCTTCTTTTCCTTTCTTCTCTTCCTCCCTTCCCTCCCTTCATCCCTTTCTTCCCTCTCTCCCTCTCTCCCTCCCACCTTTTCTTCCTCCTACCTTTTCTCCCTCTCTCCTTCCCTCCTTCCCTCCCTCCCTCCTTCCCTCCCTCCCTCCTTCCATTCCTCCCTCCCTCCCTCCCTCCCTTCCTTCCTTCCTTTCTTCCTTCCTTCCTTCCTTCCTTCCTTCCTTCTTTCCTTCCTTCATCTTAGAGGGACAGAATTGGAGAGTATGAAAGATAAGAATGGTGGTCTCAGGAAGCTTGGTCCTGAGGGTAGGGAGCAGATGAGGGCAGGGGGAAGTGGAGGTGTGGTCCTAAGATCATCACCCCAGCTATGGGCTGCTGGCTATGTGCTCTCTCCTCCCACCGCCCCCATGCCAGCAGCACTGATAAATACAGTAGGAGAACAGATGGTGGTAATAGAAATAGCCCAGATATTTTAGTAAGCTGATTTTGCTGTTTTTCTATTTTACAGTTCTAGGCACCTAGAAAAGTCTTCGGTGCAATTTGGGATTTTCTTCTCAACAGCAAACATCAGGGCAAAACCAGTAGCCATCATCTGTCAATAGCCCCAACCCCATGACTATCTTGTCTTGAGAATTAACTGCGTTCCTAGATCAATGGGTCCCTTTTGGACATTTTCTTGATTTCAAGCCTTTATATTTTAATAACCATCAGGTTCCTGCCACTGACCTGAACAATAAGAATGAATCAAAAATGGTAAAGCATGGTCCCTAAGAATTATTATAAGGGTTGTTTTGGGGGGTTTCTTTTTGTTTGTTTGTTTTGGGGGGGTCACACCCGACAGCACACAGGGATTACCCGGCAGTGCTCAGGGGTTATTCCTGACTCTAAGCTCAGAAATCGCCCCTGGCAGACTTGAGAGACCATATGGGATGCCGGGATTCGAACCACCGTCCATCTGCATGCAAGGCAAACACCCTACCTCCATGCTATCTCTCTGGTCCCATTTTTTTTGGTTTTATGTTTTGGGGAATTTAGGGGGGTGGCCACACTCGGTGATGCTCAGGTGTGACTCCTGGCTCTGTGCTCGGAAATCTTTCCTGGCTTGGGGGATCATAAAGGATGCCAGGGGACCAAACAGCGGTTCATTCTAGGCTAGTGTGGGCAAGGCAGATGCCTTACCGCTTGCACCACTGCTCCGACTCCAAGGGTTTGGGGATTTTTTTTTTAATTTTTATTGTAACCAATGTGAATTACAAGTCTTTCTTTTTTTTTTTTTTTTTTTTTTGTGGTTTTTGGGTCACACCCGGCAGTGCTCAGGGGTTATTCCTGGCTCCAGGCTCAGAAATCGCTCCTGGCAGGCACAGGGGACCATATGGGACGCCGGGATTCGAACCGATGACCTCCTGCATGAAAGGCAAACACCTCACCTCCATGCTATCTCTCCGGCCCCGAATTACAAGTCTTTCACAGTTATATATATATATATATAGTGACAGTGAATTAGGGCCATTCCCACTGCCAGTGTTGTCCTCACTCCAATTTTTTTAGGAGAGTTACTGAAACTCTCTGAGCTTCCCAGTCATCTTCAAGCGTGCGACCCTGAGTTTCCCTTATGGTTTCTGTCATAGATTAAAATAAGACAGAGAATATTGTATGTCCCACAGTGGTGCCAGGGACTCTCACCACAGCAGGAGACAAAGGGGAGGAGTTTATAGAAAAGACCAGCTTTCCTTTACAAGAGTTCTTGCATTCATTCATTTAACCAATTAATGCTTATAGAACCAACCAATGTTTATATACTGGGGCCAGAGCAGTGGCGAAAGTTAGGCATTTGCCTTGCCCACGACTGAACTAGAAAGGACCATGGTTCAATCCCCCATTGTCCAATATGGTCCCCCAAGCCAGGAGCAATTTCTCAGTGCATGGCCAAGAATAACCCCTGAGCATCACTGGGTGTGGCCCAAAAACCAAAAATAAAAAGTTTATATACTATATTAACAAATATATTAGGTTTTTCTTTTGGTTTGGTTTAGCAGCCATACCCAGCAATGCTCAGTACTTAATCCTGGTTCTGCACTCAGGAATCATTCTTGTCAGGGCTCAGAAAACCATATGTAGTGCTGGTAATTGAAATTTGGTCACCTTGAATCCTGTAATATTGCTCTGGCCTTGTGTTGCAAAGTACTGTTAAAGCTTGTCCACATTTGGTGTATTTTTCTAGACAGAGAACCCAGTTTAACTTGGGGTGTCCACGCACACCTCCAAGCAGGTTTGGGAATGAGCACTTGATCCACACAGCACTATGGAAAGAAAGTGATGTTTCTCTAACTTCCAGGAAACAAACCATTGTCCTGGCCTATTGGATGCGACTGGATTGAATGCCAGTGAAAGAGGAAAGCAGGAGTAGGAACAACAAACATGGAGACAGAGAGGAGAGAGCCTGAGAGAACTCTGGCTCAAATAAAATATTTAAGACGCCAGATCAGGTTTTATCCTGGGCTTTCTACTATTGCCTGAGTCAATAAGAATTCTCACTGGGGGGCCGGAGCGGTGGCACAAGCAGTAGGGTGTTTGCCTTGCACAAGCTAACCTAGGACAGACCGAGGTTTGATCCCCCGGCGTCCCATATGGTCCCCCAAGCCAGGAGCAATTTCTGAGTGCATAGCCTCGAGTAACTCCTGAGCGTCACCGGGTGTGGCCCAAAAAGCAAAAAAGAATTCTCACTGGGATCAGTTGGATGGAGTTTTGGGTTTGTTTGTTTTTCTTTTCCAGAAAAATCCAGCATCTGATGATATGATAGAATGGGCTGAGTTATTTACTTAGAAAGTAAATAAATATAAAATAAATAAATCAAACAAAAGAGACTAGGTCAATGAGCACAAAAAAGAACTTTTTCCTCTCAAAACTGCAACATCTCTTATCAGAGTCTTCCTCCCATTGTGACCATAGTCATCCCTGGGTGATGGATCTAGGAATGAAAGGAGGACCAGAGTGAAAGTGGCAGAAAGACCATGAGAAGAGAAGTATATAAACTCATCCTGAGAAAACAGGAAACCTGATCATCTCATTGTTTTGTGCAGGTTGAGTTGAATTCTGTAAGCACCCAGCAGGAGCCATGAAGCAAGAAATACAGATCTAGAAGCTTCCAGCATCATCCAATTCCAAAGGTTCACTTACCAGGAAATTGCTTAGAGAGATTGGCACAACTATTAGCACATCATTACTTTCCTTACAAATCTTTCCTTTTTCTTTTTTTTTTTTTGTTTTTTTTGTTTTTTTTTTTGTTTTGGGGCCACACCCGGCGGTGCTCAGGGGATACTCCTGGCTGTCTGCTCAGAAATAGCTCCTGGCAGGCACGGGGGACCATATGGGACACCGGGATTCAAACCAACCACCTTTGGTCCTGGATCGGCTGCTTGCAAGGCAAATGCCGCTGTGCTATCTCTCTGGGCCCAAATCTTTCCCTTTTCTAAATATCAAGGACTCATTCACCCAACTGCATGGTCCTTGAGCTGGAATTACAGAGCACACTGAAAGCTAAGAACTACCAACAGAGGGGCCAGGGAGAGAGTACAGCAGTAGGGCGTTTGCCTTGCAAGCAGCTAATTCAGGACAGACGATGGTTCGAATCCCGGCATCCCATCTGGTCCCCCTTGCCTGCCAGGAGCGAATTCTGAGCAGACAGCCAGGAGTAACCCCTGAGCACCACCGCTGCTGGAAGACCTACTAACAGAGTCAATGATTTCTTGCTAATGGTAAGGCCTGTGAGGGGAGAGGTGAAAGCAGAGGGCCAGGGGCCAGAGCTATAGTGCAACGAGTAAGGTGTTTGCCTTGCATACCACCTAGCTTGGTTCAATTCTCTGTAACCCAATGGTTCCCTGAGCTGTTCAGGAGTAGTTTTGAGTGTAGAACCAAGAGGAAGCCCTGAGCATCACCAGGTGTGGCCCAAAAAACAAACAAAAAAATAGTTGCATGTAATTGACCCAAGTTCAATCTTTGGCACCATATATGGTCCCAGGAGGCCTCCAGTAGTAATCCATGAGTGCAGAGCCAGGAGTTAGCCCTAAGCACTGCCAGGTGTGGTCCAAAACACAAATAAACAAACAAAAAGTTGCTCTAGTTTTCTCTTCCTCTGGAAGAGAACAGGGAAGCCCCAGAAGGGGAAGAACCCTGAATCTTATAGACCTGAGTTCAGGTTCCAAATACATTCTCACTTCCTCAAGAGGCAGTGGCGGTGGCTGGAGAGTCAAGTGGATCTCCCTCTGTTTTCATATCTCATTCAAGCTTCTCTGCTACCCTTCTCTTTTTAATTTTTTGGGGGTTCACACCTGGCAACGCTCAGGGGTTATTCCTGGCTCTGCACTCAGAAGTCGCTCCTGACAGACTCTAAGAACCATATGGGATGCTGGGAATCAAACCAGAGTCCATCCAGGGTTGGCTGAGTGCAAGGCAAATGCCCTACCACTATACTATCACTCTGACCCCTCTCTTTTTAATTTTTTTAAAAAGTTTCAGTCACCATTATTTACAATACTCTTCATGTGTGATTTTTGATGATAGGGTTTCCATTCATGAGAGGGTTTCCAACGTTACACTCCACAAAGTGTCCACTTCCCTCTACCATGGTCTGAGGGCCCTTCTTCCTGAATCTTTGCCCAACCCTGCTATCTCCCTACCATACTAGACCAGTTCACAAATTTTGTTTTTGGGGGACATTTGATATTTCCTTTTTTTCCCAAGTGGAGAGAGAGAGAGAGAGAGAGAGAGAGAGAGAGAGAGAGAGAGAGAGAGAAAAGGAAGAAATATGGGAAAAGAAGGAAGGAAGGAAGGAAGGAAGGAAGGAAGGAAGGAAGGAAGGAAGGAAGGAAGGAAGGAAGGAAGGAAGGAAGGAAGGAAGGAAGGAAGGAAGGAAGGAAGAGAGGGAGGGAGGGAGGGAAGGAGGGAGGGAGGGGAGGTGGGTAGAAAAAAAGGAGAGAGGGAGAAAAAAGGAAGCATAAGCTATCTTTCTTTTAAACCACTAAACCTCATTACTAAAATGATAATAGCAAATAGTCAAGGTTTTCCCTGAGACTTCAAAATAAGAACAAACCTGGGGCTTGAGAGATAGCCTGGAGGTAGGGCATTTGCCTTGCATGCAAAAGGACGGTAGTTCAAATTCCGGCATCCCATATGGTTCCCTGAGCCTGCCAGGAGTGATTTCTGAGCGTAAGCCAGGAGTAACCCCTGAGTGCTGCTGGTTGTGACGATCCCCCACCCAAAAAAAAGAAAAAGAAGAACAAACCTAGCATTAACAAGGTATGAAATGGTTGGTGGTGTTATCATGAGAATAATTATTCTGTGACCTTTAACACTTTACCTCTCTGAAGTTGCTTTCTTATGAGAAAATTTAAAATAAGGGTCCAGAGTTTACAGTGGGTAGGGACTCCCCTGCACCCCATCAAGAATGTTTCAATCTGTAAGCAGAGCCAGGAGTAAACACAGCTGTCTGTGGTGCAAAAACTCGGAAGAAAATAACTTTAGAATGGTCATGAGGATAATCAGTGGAAAAGTTTCAGGGACTATCAGTGTCCCAAACCTATGCACACCTTTCTTCACTTCCCTCTGCTCCTTCCTCTCCTGCCCCAGATTTCTTGTATGCCATCTGATAACTCTCTCATGGCCAAACTGGCTGTATCAGTTATCTCAAAACTGGAAGAATCCATCCCTGAGGGCAGAATTTTGAGCTTCTGGTTCTACTGGGTTAAAGGGAAAACTCAGGGATGTCCAAGGAGGGACAGCTGCAGAAATCATCACTCAACACCAGATGGCGCAAGAAGCTTGGAAACACACTTGGGGGCCACACCCAGCAAATCTCAAAACCCCAAAAGGGCTGTTCCCAGCAGGAAGAAAGCGCCTAAGGTTTTGGGGGAACAAATGATGCGAGCAAAAGCATAAACAGAAAAAATCCCTGCTTATTCTCTCACTTCCAGAGCCCATCATTTTTTGGGGGGTGGGGAAGGAGGGATTTGGGGGGGCCACACCCAGCTGCACTCCGGTGTTACTCCTGACTGCACTCTGAAATCACTCCTGGCAGGCTCAGGGAACATATGGGATGCTGGGGATCGAACCCGAGTTGGCTATGTACAAGGCAAATGTCCTAACAGCTCTGCTATGGCTCTGGCCGGATGCTGTGAGCTTACCTTTACTATTCACAGTGGAGGAACTTGATGACAGTTTGGAAGGACAGGAAGGAAGCCAGATGAGCTCAGGTGACTTTCCACCATTTCAGTTTCTAGGCTTCATCATTCATCTGGCATCTTTACAGATTCTATTGGGGGACAACTATAAGGAGTCCAAGATATTCATCTTAGCTGAAGGATGGGATCCAGAGATGCAGAAGATTTTTATTTCTAAGTACACTTCCCAATAGCTTATCATCTCACTTGGTTAATGCTAACCTCCTGGTTACAAGACTATTTTACAAATAAGGGAAAACTAAGGTTCAGCTAAGTGCTGGCCCCCCTCTTTCCTACTGAATTTTTATTGCCCACCCTTCTCTTGTTTTCCTTTATTTTAAAATAAGTCCAAACCACACATATATGTATTCTCAAGAAGAGTGCTACTTAGCTCCCACTATGCCATAAGTCAGTTTTTTTTGTTTGTTTGTTTTTTGTTTTGTTTTGTTTTTGTGTGTGTGTGTGGTTTTTGGATCACACCCGGCAGTGCTCAGGGGTTATTCCTGGCTCCAGGCTCAGAAATTGCTCCTGGCAGGCACGGGGGACCATATGGGGCGCCGGGATTCGAACCGATGACCTCCTGCATGAAAGGCAAACGCCTTACCTCCATGCTATCTCTCCGGCCCCAGTTTTTATATTTTTTAAGCTTTATTGATTGATTAATATGATTGGTTTTGGGGCCACACCCAGTGGTGCTCAGGGGTTACTTCTGGCTCTGGGCTTAGAAATCACCCCCTGGCAGGCTCATGGGACCATATGGGATGCTGGGAATCAAACCAGGTCCCTCCCGGGTTGGCCACATGCAAGGCAAATGCCCTGCTGATAGGCGATATCTCCAGCCCCCATAAGTCAAATTTTTAAATAATTCCTACATTATCTTACTGTAATCAGAATGATAGCAGGATCCCGGTCATGCACGTTGGGAAAAACACAGCATGGAATATAAACAACCCCAGAGGCAGGAAGGCATCTGAGACCCAGAATCCAGGGGGGGTGAGATGGGGTGGAGTGGAGATTCCAGCAAGCCACTGAGATGATAATTCCATTTTAAATGCATGGCTAGAGCTTGGGAGGAGAGATACTAGATAGCAGGGACAAAGACATAGAACTTGAGATGGACACCACAAATTCAATTATTTCCCTCATGAAAAAAAAAATCCCAATTTTGGGGCCGGGTGGTGCTAAAGGTAAGGTGCCTGCCTTGCCTGCGCTAGCCTTGGACGGACCGCGGTTCGATCCCCCGGTGTCCCATATGGCCCCCCAAGCCAGGAGCAACTTCTGAGCACATAGCCAGGAGTAACCCCTGAGCTTTACCAGGTGTGGCCCAAAAACAAAAACAAAAACAAAAAAATCCCAATTTTTACAGGGCCAGAGCAATGGTACTGCAGTAAGGTATATTTGCCTTGCACTCTACTTCTATCCTCTGGCACCACATATGGTCCCCAGATTTTCTCCAAGAATAATCCCAGAACACAGAATGATCCTAGAATGTCCCAAGCACAATGGGGTATAATCCAAACACCCAAACACCCCCCTTCCCAATCCCAATTAGTTTCTATTTTGCAAAGAATTTCAGATCAAGGCCATTATGGAAAATATGCCCATGTAACCCACCCCAAAAATGGGGCCAGAGAGATAGTAAGGAGAGAGTTTGCCTTATACACACACTGCTGATCAGGGTTCAATCCCTCACAGCTCCTTAGGGTCTCCAGATCCCTACTGGAGTGATTGCTGAGCACAAAATCAGAAATAAGCTCTGAGTGCCACCAAGACTAATTTCTGAGTGCAGAGCCAGTAATAAACCCTAAGCACCTCCTGAGTGGCCTAAAAACAACTATTTTACTTCACTATTCATCTCCTGAAATTCTTTTGTGTGAAGGAAAACAATATATTTGAAAAACCTAGGCAGAGTTTAGGGCTGTCTTTCCTTTTCCTGCAAAGAACAGTTCCTCTCTCCCGCCTGAGTCCATGGCTCCCCAAAAACTGGGTGGGGATCAGTTCTTACACCAGATGGTTTGACAGCTGCCTGTGTGACTAGTAGGGTAACACATAAACGCATAGGTGCCTAGAGCGGACTTTCCCAGCCCTAACTCATGCCAGGTATGCCCTGGAGAATCCAAGTATGTAGAGAGGAAAAGGGGTTACTCCTGGATCTGCACTCAGAAATTGCTCCTGACTCGGGGGACCATAAGGGAGGCCGGGAGATTGAACCACAGTCCATCCTAGGTCAGCCGTTGGCAGGGCAAACGCCCTACCGTTGTGCCACCACTCTGGCCCCAAAATAGTTTTCTTCTTTTTTTTGGGGGGGGGGTGTTGGGTCACACACTCAAAAATTGCTCCTGGGTTGGAGGACCATATGGGATGCTGAGGGACCAAACCTCGGTCTGTTCTAGGCTAGTGCAGGCAAGGAAGACACCTTACCGCTCCATGCCACAGCTCCGGCCTCAAAATAGTTTTCTTTTTTTTGTTTGTTTGTTTGGGTTTTTTGGGGGGGTCATACCCAGTTTTTTTAACTCACTAAACAGAGCAGAGGTGTGACTATTGTTAGGACTCAGATGGGAGTAAATATTCATTGTCAATATTTTATGGACTCAAGGATCATGGAACTTCTTATAGCTCCATTTTCTCATGTGTGAGACAGGAAATACCTAGCTGGTAAGATTTTCCCCTTCCCTTTTGTATGCTCTTTTGAGAAGCAAGGATCATAGGCCCTTCTTTGTAATGTTCACTGAGAGTTCACACACACACACACACACACACACACACACACACACACACACACACACTTGAGTAGGAGATTTTTGGGATATCCCCAAAAGTAGTACAAAAAAGAGGCTAGAGGGGCTGGTGAGATAGCACAGCGGTAGGGCCTTTGCTTTGCATGCATACAATCCAAGATTAAAGGTGGTTTGAATCCTGGCATCCCATATGGCCTCCCGTGCCTGCCAGGAGTGATTTCTGAGCACAGAGCTAGGAGTAACCCCTGAGCGCTGCTGGGTGTGACCCCCCCCCAAAAAAAAAGAGGCTAGAAAGATAGCATAGTAAGGAGGGTGCTTGGCTCACAGGCAGTGTCCAATTCCACCCTCAGCATCGTATATGATCTTGAAGCCCCCTGAGCTCAGAGCCAGGTATAAGCTCTGAACACATCCCAGTGTGGCCCAAAAACTAAAAACCAAACAAGCAAAAAATGATGAGATCATACTATACTAGGGTTAACTTCACAGCCAATGGACTTATCTTATATCTCCTTATATCTGATATTGAGCTAGCACATGATACAGAAGTCCCAAGACACATAGGCAGAAGTCTGCAGAAGGGGATGGAAACTGTGATGATGTGGGCCACCCACGAAGGAAGGCAAAGACTGCCCAGAATTGCCTGAAGTTCGAAGCAGTCTGAAATGGAACCCAGAAGGAATCAATCTTTTCCTCTCCCTGCTAGCAGACTTCTCATCTCCAGATTGAGACAAAATTGGTGTGCTTTGTTTTATTTTTATTTTATTATATTTTTTTTGGTTTTGGGGTCACAGCTGGGGCACTCAGGGGTTACTCCTGGCTCTGAGCTCAGAAATCGCTTCTGGCAGGCACGGGAGACCATATGGGACACCGGAGGATTGAACCACGGTCAGTCCTAGGCTAGCGCTGGCAAGGCAGACAGACGCCTTACCGCTTGCGCCACCGCTCCGGACCCTTCTTTTCTTTTCTTTTCTTTTTTGTTCTTTTTTTTAATATTTAAGCCACACTGAGTGGTGCCCAGAACTTCACTCCAAGTTGTTTGCTCAGAGATCACTCCTGGTGGGTTCAGGGGACCATATGAGATGACAGAGAATGAACTGGATCTGCCTCATACAGGGCAATGCCCTACCCACTGTACTACCCCTCCAGCCCCAATGGAGACCCCCCTTCTTACCTAAAACACTTCAAAGTTGTTTCATGATACACATCAGGATTTATAAGTATTTAATGAAAGTTGCTAAAATGGGATATTGAAATGATAGGCTGTAGCCCACAAATTGGAGAAATTGCTGTCAGGAACCAATCTATGGATGCACCTTCATCCCAGACTCTAAATGTGTTTGTACACTTTTTTATATTGAAGAATCAAAAACTGAGGGACTGGAGAAATGGGCATGGAGGTAGGGCATTTGCCTTGCATGCAGAAGGACAGTGGTTCGAATCCCAGCATCTTATATGGTCCCCAGAGTCTGCCAGGAGTGATTTTCTGAGTGTAGGAGCCAGGAGGAACCCCTGAGCACTGCCGGTTGTGACCCAAAAACCAAAGGAAAAAATAAAAAGAATCAAAAATGGAGGGGGCTAGGAGAGATAGCACAGAAGTAGGGTATTTGCCTTGCACACATCTGATCCAAGATAGATGGAGGGTCGAGACCCGGCATCTCATATTGGTTCCCCTGTGCCTGCCAGGGGCGATTTCTGAGTGCAGAGTCAGGAATAACCTCTGAGTGCTGCCAGGTATGACCCCAAAACCAATCAATCAATAAAAATTTTAAAAAATCATAAACTGAGCCCCAACACTCTCTCACAGCTGCTGAGTAGCTGGATCTCTAGAAGTTCCTGAGAGTCAGTGCGTTCCCTTCTTCCTAGGCTATGAATGAAAAGGAAAGCAAGAGAAATACCCTTAGGACCAGAGGCACATGGGGTGATGAACTCATTCTTGCCCCATTCCTCCACCCCACACTTACTCAGGAATGGGCAGGAGGGAGCCCTGGAGGGGGGGGGGGGGGGGGCTGTGGTTTGCTCTTAAGGTTATAGGTTACTGAGCAGGCAGGCTCCAACCTGGGCTGCCAGGAAAGGGAATGGGAATGTGGGGGTTTAGGAGAAAGGAAGGAGGGGAGGGGAGGGAGGGAGACGCTGATTCATTGGGACAAAGCCCGTGAGTCAGAAGCCCCAGCAGAAAGCAGTCACTCTCTGACATCTGCTATCATTGTCAGCCCATGAGGCACTTCCTCAAGGCCTACCCATAGGCAAGGCCACTGCAAGGAGGAACTGGGATTTTTTAATTTTTTTTTTTCCACAGCCATAGGCTTATTTCAGTATTCAATACTGTGCTTTAACCAGTTTGAACATTTTATTTTTTGGGCAAGTCAGCATACCTTGCTTTTCAGATGGCTGAATACAAGGAGAATTTTTTTTTTTTTTCTGAAAATTCTGTTTTCTGCTTCCTTACTTCAAAAAGTTTTTGAGCTGCACAGCTTTATGGCTTCTCCGTAGTCTTGGTGTTGTTCCTCTGTGACGAGAACTCTGAGATCAATTGGGAGAGGCTGAGATTATTTCCTTTTTTTTTTTTTTTTTTGATTGTTTTATTTGAGCTGGGCATACCCAGCTGTGCTCAGGGATTACTCCTGGCTCTGCACTCAGGAATCACTTTGGGCAGGCTCAGGGGACTAGATGAGTTACTGGGATAGAACCCCGACTTTATCTCTGACTTTGAGGCTAACTTAACAGATATCCTGGTCTAGGTCAGTTAATCCTCCCTTGTGATGTAGTGAGCTAAATACGGCACCAGTTTGATACCACTCAACCTTGCTGAAAGTTCTTTTCTTTCTTTCCTTCTTTCTTTCCTTCTTTCCTTCTTCCTTCCTTCCTTCATTCTTTCTTTCTTTCTTTCTTTCCTTCCAGTTTGAGCCACTCAACCTTGCTGGAAGTTCTTTCTTTCTTTCTTTCTTTCTTTCTTTTTCTTTCTTTCTTTTTCTTTCTTTCTTTTCTTTCTTTCTTTCTTCTTTCTTTCTTTCTTTCTTCTTTCTTTCTTTTTCTTTCTTTCTCTTTCTTTCTTCTTTCTTTCTTTCTTTCTTCTTCTTTCTTTCTTCTTTCTTTCTTTCTTTCTTTCTTTCTTTCTTTTCTTCTTTCTTTCTTCTTTTTTCTTTCTTCTTTCTTTCTTTCTTTCTTTCTTCCTTTCTTTCTTTCTTCTTTCTTTCTTTCTTTCTTTCTCTCTCTCTTTCTTTCCCTCCCTCCCTCCCTCCCTTCTTTCCTTCCTTCCTCCCTCCCTTCCTTCCTTCTTTCTTCTTTCTTTCTTTCTTTCTTTCTTTCCTTCTTTCTTCTTTCTTTCCTTCTTTCTTTCTTTCTTTCTTTCTCTCTCTTTCTTTCCCTCCCTCCCTCCCTCCCTCCCTTCTTTCCTTCCTTCCTCCCTCCCTTCCTTCCTTCTTTTCTTCTTTCTTTCTTTTCTTTCTTTCTCTTTCTTTCTTTCTTTCTTTCTTTCTTTTCTTTTCTCTCTCTCTTTCTTTTCTTTCTTTCTGGTTTTGGGACACACCTGGTGGCGACACTCATATTACTCCTGGCTCTGCATTCAGAAATCGCTACTAAGGCAGGTTCAGGGGACCATATGGATGCCGGGAATCAAACCCAGGTCCATCCTGAGTCCGCTACGTGCAAGGCAAACTTCCTACCACTATGCTATCTCTCCAGCCCCTGGAAGTTCTTTCTTTATCATTTTCCTGCTCTAGCAACGTAAGTGATTTCTCCATATTTCTCTCTTCCTGTCTATAAAATGGGCATCATACTGTTTTAGAGATTAAAACAGCTTTCTTTATACACTAGCAAAGATTCATTAAGATTGAGTTTGTTTGTTTTGGGAGTCATAGTATTTGTTTTTTGGGTCACACCCTGCGAAGTTCAAGACTTAACTCCTGGCTCTGCACTCAGAATCACTCCTGGCAGGCTCGGGAACCAACCATATGGGACACTGGGGTAAAATCTGGGTTGAAACAAAAAAAGAAAGAAAGAAATCTGGTTGGCCACAAGCAAGGCAAGTGCTCTATTTGCTATTCTATTGCTTGGGCCCCCACAATAAAATATAATTTTTTTTTTTTGGTTTTTGGGTCACATAGGGGTTACTCCTGGCTTTAAGCTCAGAAATCGCTCCTGGCAGCTAGGGACCATATGAGATGCCGGGTTCGAACCACTGACCTTCTGCATGAAAGGCAAATGCCTTACCTCCATGCTATCTCTCTGGCCCCAATAAAACATAATTTTATATAAGTATAGTACACTGGGATGACATGATAATTATTAAACTCTTAAACTTGTATAGGCTAAAGCATGTCTGTGATATGAATATACCGCATAAAGGCAGGATATGCCTTCATGAACCTGCCTGTAGGACTGTGTGTGTCTCATTGAGTACGGATCTATAACACTATGGCTTGACAATAATGGTTAAGGCTAGAGCTGGAGGGATAGTACAGGGTGCTCCCCTTGTATGGGCACCTCAAGTTCCATCCCTGCATCAAACCTCACCAGGAGTGATTTCCAATCAGAGTTAGGAGAAAGCCTTGTGCACAGCTAGAAATGACCCAAATAAAACCAAAAATAAGTAACTGTTAAGGTTAGGAATAATAAACACAAAGTATGTGATACCTGGGCCAGAAAGATAAAAACCTGCACTGCATGCAACTGGCACCAGTTCAATCCCTGACATCCTATCTGGTCCCCAAAGACCTGAGCCAGGAGTGGCACTTAAGCATCATTGACTGTGTCTTACCCCAATAAAAATATTGAAAGCATGCAATACTTTAAACAGTGTTTTATTATGTTCTAACTATTACATTAGAAAAAAAGTGGGGGCCAAGAGATAGCACAGCAGTAAGCATTGCCTTGAACGCAGCCTACCCAGGAAGGATGGTAGTTCAAATCCCAGCATCCCATATGGTTCCCCGTCCTGCCAGGGGTGATTTCTGAGTGCAGAGCCAGGAGTAACCCCTGAACATCACCGGGTCTGACCCAAAGCCCCCAAAAAGAAATAAAGCTATTGCTACTATTTCAACCAGTGGGCTCAAACTATGAGTAGGAATACAAATGGCAGAAAAAGGAATCCAGAACGAGTGACCTCATAGGATGTAGTTGCTAGTTATCTGGTACTGATAGTATGCTTTGTCAGCAGCAAGATCTGCACATCTGGATTCCTTGCATCCACATCTACTTTGTTCCAACTTCACTACATATGAAATACTTCCATAGCATACTAAAAATGTGCGCTAGGAGGGAAAAAACAACCACAAAACACACACACAAAATAGAAAAACACCTCATCTGGCAAACATTGCTAGGAAAACCTTCACATTTAAATTTGCAATGATTCCAATTCTGCTAGGAAGTCAGGCAGGCAGCCAGGGTTTATACTCTGGGTGCTACTTATAACCAACCACATGCCCCCCATAAACTCTTCCAGGAGCTTCAGAGGTAGAATGTATTATTTTTCCAAGTGTAATAGACAAGACCAAAGGTCTTTTGGTTTTTTTTTGACGTCTCTTTTAATACTTATATATATATATATATATATATTTTTTGTGGTTTTTGGGTCACACCCGGCAGTGCTCAGGGGTTACTCCTGGCTCCATGCTCAGAAATTGCTCCGGCAGGCACGGGGACCATATGGGACGCTGGATTCGAACCGATGACCTCTTGCATGAAAGGCAAACGCTTTACCTCCATGCTATCTCTCCAGCCCCAATACTTATATTTTTGTTTCTTGTACCTCTCCACAAACAGGTATACACAACCAAGAAAAGGAGAGCAGTGAAGCAATTAGCTGTTATTTGTTGTTTTTGGGGTGATTTTTTGAGGGGGTGTAGATGAAAGGGTTGGGGCCACACCCTTGCTCAAGGCTTATTCCTGTCTGTGCTTTGGGAGCCATACCTACCTCTGGGGATTGAACCTGGTTTGGGAGCATGCATGGTAAAACACATGACCCCCATTTCTCTGGGTCCCCCACATTTGCAGATGATCGACTACTAGCTATAAAAATAGACATCAGTGGGCTGGAGAGATAGCATGGAGGTAAGACATTTGCCTTGCATGCAGAAGGACGTTGGTTCGAATCCCAGCATCCCATATGGTCCCCTGTGCCTGCCAGGGGTGATTTCTGAGCATAGAGCCAGGAGTAACCCCTGAGCACTGCCAGGTGTGACCCAAAAATAAAAAATATATTAAAAAAATAGACATCAGGTGAGTTCTTCTGGCCAGAGCCAGTGGTGAGGGAGAAGCTTGAAGGACACAACTATAGGGGGTCTGCAGCTTTGCCAGATTGCCAACCTGGCAGGTCCAGAGGCTGATGCCCCATTCCAGTTCACTGGTATTAAAAAATATACTTAATTCTTATCGTCATACAGGTAGAATATATTGTGTGATGGCCACACACACATATGGAGGAATTCCTTTGTTGGTCTTGAACTTCAAGTGAAAGTCTTAAAACACACACACACACACACAAACAGGGGCCGGAGAGATAGCATGGAGGTAGAGCATTTGCCTTGCATGCAGAAGGCCGGTGGTTCGAAGCCAGCATCCCATATGGTCCCCGAGCCTGCCAGGAGCAATTTCTGAACATAGAGCCAGGGGTAACCCCTGAGTGCTGCCGGGTGTGACCCCAAAACCAAAAAAACCCCAAAAACCCAGCTGTGAAGGCAATATAAAATAGATTCTAAAGAAACTAACTAAATAAATAAATTTAAATAATAAATAATATAATAAATATAAATAATAAATAATATAAATAAATGTAGCTCATCTGTTCAGTTCCCATGCCTGAAGAAGCTCATAACTCATGATAATTTGTACAATAAATTATGAATTTGAAAAAATAAAAAAACAGACATCAGGTGAGATCAGGGTGGTACCAGACCCCCATGGTTGAGTGAGATTAGGGAATCTCCAGCCAGAAGGAAGTCACCACTATTGCACCTCAACCAAATGTGCACCACAAAACATTGGGATAATAAAAACTGGGGTACCCCTTGATTTAATTAATACTATTAGCATTTTTTTTTTGCATGAAATGCTTGCTTGCTAATGCTCCCAATCAGGGACCCATGTCCTCCAGGCCTCTAAACCTTGAGCATCTCCCCCAGACAGAAGCCACAGAGAGCCCCACTTGCACAGGAGAGACCCGAAGCCCGGAGGAGCTGGAAGACGTTGCTTCCTCTCGGAAGTGACGCGGGTTCAATTCCCAGCTCGACTCTCCCCAAACAAAAGGGATCTTGGGGCAAATGACATTGGAGAAGCCCCGCCTCCTCGCTAAGCGGATTGGTCGCCTTTGGGAGAGGCGAGGCTGCGATTGGTCGGGGGGCCAGTCAGTAATGTGAGGGCGTGGCCTCTGGGAGTCAGTAATAGATGGGAGCAAGAAGAGGTGGAAGAGAGAGACTAGGCTGGGAAGACTGGAGCCGTCCTGGAGCACAGGGGAAAGGTAAGTTGGGGCTGAAACTGTATCTGGGAGCTCAGAGCAGGCTTGGGGGATCGGGTGAGAGAGAGAAAAGCAAGGGTGGGACCCCCGATTGTCCCCCAAGGGCCTCTCAGACCATCCTGGAGTGGGCGGGGCCCCTTCCACCTCTCCTTGCAATTGGGGTGCAAGAGGCTTCTCCAGGCTCTGGCTCTGATTATTGTCCTGGCACCCATGATCTTCCTCCAGATCCCCTTTCTTTAGCAGATCCCGCCTTCCTTCTTCCCCCCAACACTCCAACACCCCAATGCATCTGAAGGAGGATCCCTCTTCTCCAATTCCTTAGGCTGCTGCAGCCTCTAGCCCCATTTTGTACCAGGCATCCCTCCCGACACCTTACACTGCACCCAGAAACGGTTTCGAATCAATCTGTGTCTTCCCCAAAAATATAACTTGGAATGGGAAGTCACTAAAATCAAAGAATAGACCTGAAAGGCCAGTAGTCCCAGATTTGGGATCCTCTTTTTTTCCCCCACGTTGGAAGGATTTTTTATTTATTTTATTTTTCTATAACCCCTCGGATCTTAGATTCTGGAAGCAGGAGATATAATGACACCACCCCTTAGATTTCCCCCACCCCTACACACACAATACACACACACACACACACACACACACACACACACACACCTCACCCTTTTACCTACCTTCTTTCTCACTGCCTTGCGGAAGAACCTAATCTTAGGATTTGTATTTTATTTTATTTTATTTTGGTTTGGTTTTTTTTAGATTTGAGTGGCTTCCCTTGTTCCCTCCTAGCCCACGCTCTTTCTTGCCCAAGAACTTAATGCAAAGGCCTGCTGGCTGGCTCACAGTGGGAGGGGTGTGTGTTTGTATGTGTGTGAGCTCCCTATAAAGCTGGCTTGTGTGTATCGGAATGCAATGCAGTCTATTTTCTTCCACGGTGGGCGAATCACTTGCTTTGTCCAAGGGAAACGGTCTAGAGAAGTCCATGTGGAACCTGGGGTGAGGAAGGAGTGTCCCCCTGGCCTGGGATGAGCTTCTCATGGCTCCCAAGCCTTCAGTTAACCTTGAAGGTATGGTTCTGTCGAAACAAAAGGCAGGGAAGGAAGGAAGTGTTGGAAGAAAATCCAGGTTTCGCCTTGTTTGTTGAGGTTTATAATTAATCTAGTCCTATGCCCTTTGGTTTTACTATCTAGCCTCCCTTTTTGGCCATTTGTTTTGTGTGTTTTTTTTATCTGTTTGGGGGGGACACCAAAATAGCTATGTGATGTGCTCTGGTTTTACAAGACCCTGTATCCTCTACCAAAATCTAGGGGATGAGAAATAAAAGCAAGTTTTAAGCCTGAAAATTTAATGATGAGTACAAAGCCAGGTTAATTCCATCTCATCATACCTACATAATCACCAAAAAGTGTCTCTGTTAATTTGTTCAATAAGAGGCATTTAAATTTGCATTTATTTCTGCAGTGCAAAATATGGGTAGATTTTTTACCTAATGCTAATAATGCCCTTGACTCTCTGCAAGCTTTCCGTTGTTAGCACTTCCATACATTAAAATTCGCCAGATATTTTTTGCACAGTTTCTTTTGTTCTCCATTTGAAGTCCCTCTTATGATTATTATTATATCCAGCAGCAAAGCTTCTAGGAGTTGAAAATCACAGAGGGTGTTTCTAATGGCTGTTGTCTTTTACCTTCCTGAGTAGACTTTCTCGAGATAAACTTCCTGAAGCTAGTTATTTTTGAATAGCTATGGTTCCAAGTCACTCTCAGTGTTCACAGAATCCAGTGATTGTTTCCAGATCGCTCATAAAAAAAAAGGCACAAAGAAGAAACTGTGTGGAGGGTCTGCAGAAAAAGCAAATTGTATTGCCACCCTCAGCCTAGCAAGAGCCAGCAGAATAAAAAAAAAAAAAAAAAGTAAAAGCAGCACCGGAAATCCCAAAAAGATAGATCTTATTACATAGTCTGAGAACAGAAAATAAACGAAGGTAAGAAACTGAGGAAACCAAAGTATAGTGGTGATTACCAGGGCCTTAATGAGCAGAGAGGGGGAAAAAAACAACCACAAATGATTCTCTTGAATATTTGCCACCCTAAACAAGAGCTGTTTAAAAATGACAGCAAGAAGAAAACCTGTTTGATCCTTGTTTGTGTCTTGGAAATCTTTTTTCTAACTTTCCCAGTACCAGTTTGGACATGTTAGATAAGGAACTATCTTGTAGATTTTTGTGTGTTTTCGAACTCATTCCATTATAAATCCTGTACAGACAAAGAATTTTATCTTTTTTTCATGCTTATATCATTCACAGAGCTTAGTATATATAGTTCAAGTCAATGAATATATGTTGAGGGGTCACCCATAGTGGGGTTTGGGGTCCCATATGTGATACCAGGGTTTGAATTGCATGCTAGACAAGCACCTACCTGACCTACGAACTATACTATCTTTCTGGCCACTTATCTGTTATCTAAAACTGCAAATACCTTAAGCTGCTGGGCCTCTAAAATATTCAATTTGCTATAAGAAAATAACTGATGATTAGACATATCATCTTGCTTTAATGAAATTTGAACCAGACTGTAAGTTTAATCAGTGCTATTTATTTTAGGGCTTTTTTTTTTTTCTAAGAGTGTGTCCTGATAAGAATGTATTAAATGTAGGAGAACATACTAGGGATGATTTGCTGATTTTTGTTTTAAGAATTGGTTTTGGGGCCTCCCAACAGTGCTCAAAGATGGACCCAGAGAGATAGCACAGAGGCGTTTGCCTTGCAAGCAGCCGATCCAGGACCAAAGGTGGTTGGTTCGAATCCCGGTGTCCCATATGGTCCCCCGTGCCTGCCAGGAGCTGTTTCTGAGCAGTCAGCCAGGAGTAACCCCTGAGCACCGCTGGGTGTGGCCCAAAAACCAAAATAAATAAATAAATAAATAAATAAATAAATAAATAAATAAATAAATAAATAAATAACAGTGCTCAAAGATAACTCTTGCCTCTGAGCTCAGAATTTCTCCTGGCAGGCTCAGGGGACCGACCATATGGGAGGCTGAGGATCGAACCCAGGTCAGCTGCTTTGCAAGGCAAATGCCCTACCTGTTGTGCTATTAATTAGCCCCCCAAGGAGGCAAAAAAAAAATTAGCAAAAAAAAAATCAGCCCCCCTAGAGTTGTTTTTGAATATTTTGTTTTAACAAGCTACTAGTGTACTTTGGCATTGTAAAATATTTTACAATTTTGGGCTATTTTAAAGCTTTCATTAAATACCTGATTGGGGGGGCAGAGCAATAGTACTGTGGGTAGGGCACTCACTTTACATGCGGCCTACTTGGGTTCAATTTCTGACATCCCATATGGTCCCCTGAGCCAGGAGTAACCCCTGAGCACTGCAGCGTGTGGCCCAAATATCAAAACCCAAAACAAAACAAAACAAAAAATAAATACCTGGTAAGGGCCCCAGCAGGATTTGAGGCCCGAATGGAATCTCGCTGTCTGATTAAAATGGCATAGTTCGTGCTGTCTATAATGGATTTGTGTCTGTCTGAACCAGGTTTACAATACTAGCAGTTATCTTGCAGGATGGAATTCTTCACTTTTTTTTTTTTGAGTAGAACATTAATGTGTTTTTTTAATTATTTTTTAATATCTTTATTTGCATTAATGTGTTTTGGAGCTGCCATAGATTGGAATTGTGTGGCAGACACTGAGAAACAATTTTATTGCTAGAGGAAATTTGTCCATCTATAGTGATCGACTCCAGGAATTGTTTGTCAATCTATTTCTTTTTCTTTTAATCTATTTTTTTTTTGTGTGGTTTATGGGTCACACCCAGCAGTCCTCAGGGGAAACTCCTGGCTCCATGCTCAGAAATTGCTCCTGGCAGGTACGGGGGACCATATGGGAAGCCCGATTCGAACTGATGACCTTCTGCATGAAAGGCAAATGCCTTACCTCCATGCTATCTCTCTGGCCCCTTCTTTTGGTTTTTGGGTCACACCTGGCAGTGCTCAGGGATTACTCCTGGCTCTATGCTCAGAAATCGCCCCTGGCAGGACAGGAGATCATATGGGATGCCGGGATTTGAACCACCATTCTTCTGCATGTAAGGCAAGAGCCTTACCTGCATGCTATCTCTCCGGTCCCTTAATCTATTTCTTAAGGTATTTTTTCTTGAATGTTTTCTACTAATAACTAAAAAGCAAGTCTTCCAAGTTGTAGATCAAAGCCTTTCGGCAAGAAGGTATGATTAGAGATCCTCAAACTTATTTTGCCTCTGCCCCCTTTGCAAAAAAAAAAAAAAAAAAAATGCTTTCCTTAAGAGAAAAATAGAAAGTTCCTTCAATTATTTCAAAAAACCACTAGTTTCCTCTGGAGGGGTCCAGTGGAATATTCCTCCCTGTCACCCACTTTGGTAAACACTGTTGTAGAGTGTTATAGGTGACAAGACAGATCTGGCTTCGAATCCTAGGCCTCCTGCTATTTTATTGTGAGATCCAGGACGGGGATAGTTTTCTTTTGTTTTGTTCTGGTTTAGTTTTTTTTGTTGTTGTTGTTGTTTTTTTTGGTTTTTGGGTCACACCTGGCGGTGCTCAGGGGTTACTCCTGGCTGTCTGCTCAGAAATAGCTCCTGGCAGGCATGGGGGACCATGTGGGACACCGGGATTCGAACCAACCACCTTTGGTCCTGAATCGGCTGCTTGCAAGGCAAACACCGCTGTGCTATCTCTCCGGGCCCTCTGGTTTAGTTTTTGAAGCCACACCTGGTGATGCTCATGTCTTGTGGCTCTGTCCTCAGAAATCATTCATGGTGGGGCTCAGGGCTCAACATATAGGGTGCTGGGAATAGAATACTGTTGGCCACATGCAAGGCAAGTATATTGTCGCTCCAACCCTAAATATCAGATCTATTTTCTCAGCTGTAACACAGAAATAACTTTAGGAACTTTCCTTTCTATCTTTTTTTTTGGGGGGGGGGAGTCACACCCAGCAGCGCTCAGGAGTTACTCCCGGCTCTGCTCTCAGAAATCGCCCCTGGCAGGCACGAGGAACTATATAGGATGCTGGGATTCAAACCACCATCCGACCTGGATTGGCTGCGTGCAAGACAAATGCCCTACTGCTATGCTATCTCTCCAGCCCCCCTTTCTTTCTTTTAACCAAAAAAAAAAAGAGGGTGTCAGCTCATCCTCCCACAAGGCCTAGATTCTTACCCTCTCATACTATTAATTTTGTTTTTGTTTTTGTTTTGTTTTGGGGCCACATCCAGAGGGGTTTTCCTGGCTCTACACTCAGAAATCACTCCTGATGGGCCCACAGGACCATATGGGATGCAAGGGATTGAACCTGGGTCGGCTACATGCAAGGAAGGAGAGAGGGGGAGGAAGAGAGAGAGAGAGAGAGAGAGAGAGAGAGAGAGAGAGAGAGAGAGAGAGAGAGAGAGAGAGAGAGAGAAAGAGAGAGAGAGAGAGAAGAGAGAGAAGAGAGAGAGAAGAAAACAAAGTGCCAAGTTTGTAAAAAGCGCCAATAATTGATAGATATTATTCATGGTGCGTGTGAGTTAAGGAAATGTCTCAGACATCTTAGTAAAAGGACTTTTCAAGGGCTCCTGCTGGCTCGGTGTTCAAGGGCTGCTCTTGCAGTGCTTTGAGGACTAGGAGGTGCTGGGAATGGAACAAACACAAAGCTTTCACATCCAGAACATTCACTTCGGCCCATCTGCCCTCTCCCTGGCCCTTGAGTTTCCCTTCTGCAGCAGGAAAGAGAAGGGATTCGACCGTTTGATGTCTTTTCTGAATTGTCAGTAGCTTCACTGCAACCTCTACTGTTTTGAGTTCATCTTTCCTGAGAAGTTCATAAATGGTTTTGTGGATACAATGACTACCCTGCAATTATCTCTGATGCATGAGTCAAGGGCTTTTCCAGAGTAATTTTAATTAAAGGCAATTTTTTCCTTTGAAGATGCCTCTGCCTCTGCCCTAGGATGGGACAATCATGGAATAACTGAAATAGGTGAGCAGGGGGTTAGAAGTAGACATGGGAGGAGTTGAAAATGGGGCACATGAGTTGAACAGGACTATAGCAAGCATTGAAGTAGAGAATACAGTATTAGTGTTTCTTAAACTTTATTTATTCATTGATTGATTGGTTGGTTGTTGGGCCACATCCAGTGGTGCTCGGGGGTTACTCCTGGCTCTGCACTCAGAAATCGCTCCTGGCAGGCTGGGGGACCATATGGGATGATGGGAATCGAACTGGGTCCCTCTTGGGTCAGCCACATGCAAGGCAAATGCCCTACCATTCTGCTATCTCGAGTACAGAGGAGAGAAGCGTGAAGAATACTTAGTAGATTAGTTGTAGGGAAATAGCACTAACTTGCAGGATTTTGTGGGGCATGGAAGACCCATCACCTATTTCTGCAGACTGGTCCATTGTGTTCTAGAAGACACAGAAATACAGAAATAGATATATACAGAAATATTTCTTTTCTTTTCTTTTTTTTTTTTTTTTTTGGTTTTTGGGCCACACCCGGCAGTGCTCAGGGGTCACTCCTGGCTGTCTGCTCAGAAATAGCTCCTGGCAGGCCATGGGGGACCATATGGGACACCGGGATTCGAACCAACCACCTTTGGTCCTGGATCAGTTGCTTGCAAGGCAAACACCGCTGTGCTATCTCTCCGGGCCCAATACAGAAATATTTCTATATAGAAATAGAAACAACCGATATCCTTAACTAACTTTTTTTTTCTTTTTTTGTCTTTGTTTTTGGGCCACACCCAGTGACACTAAGGTGTTACTCCTGGCTCTTCGCTCAGAAATTGCCCCTGCCTAGGGGGACCATATAGGACTCCGGGGATCGAACCCAGATTTGTCCTAGGTCAGCCACGTTCAAGGCAAATGCCCTACTGCTGCACCACTGCTCCAGCCCCCAACTAGCATTTATTTTTGAGGATACACAAATGATCCTGTTCTAAACCTCTGTAGCAGCTGTTTCTTTTACCTCTGGTTCTTGTTTTCTTTTACCTCTGGTTCTTGTTTTCTTTGAGTGGGGCTGGGGAGAGGGGACCTACCCCGGGTGCTCAGAGGTTACCCCTGACTCTGTGCTTAGGAGTCACTCCTAACAGACCAGATGGGGAGTCAAGGATTGAACCCTGATTCTTTGAGTGCCAAGGACGTGCCCTACCCACTGTACTATCTCTGGTTCTTACATTGAATGTATAGAAAAACATTTCTGAGCTTCTCCACTTCTGAACCTTTGGCCTTTGCCACACTGACACTTAGCATGTTTCTCTTGGGGGGTCTGACCACTCTTCAGTCTGCGAGTCTCATTATCAGTCCTCGTTCTCCCTCTGAAGCCAGTTCCTCTTCTGACATCCTTGTTTCTGGTCACAAACATTATTCTTGTCAGCGCGTGATAAAATCTTAGCTGATCTGGGATTATTTGCTGTTTAACTCTTTAAATGGATCTGTTACCAAATTGCTCTAAGAGTTTACTCTAAGAACAAAGTGACAGTACTGTGAATAGGGTGCTTGTCTTACATGCAGATGGAACCCAGATGGTCCCCCTAGGACTCCAGAAATGATTCTTCGGGCCAGAGCCAGGAGTAACCCCTGAGCATTGCTGGGTGTGGCCCAAAACTTAAAAATAAAAAAGCATGGGCCCAGAGTGATAGCACAGCGGCGTTTGCCTTGCAAGCAGCAGATCCAGGACCAAAGGTGGTTGGTTCAAATCCCGGTGTCCCATATGGTCCCCCATGCCTGCCAGGAGCTATTTCTGAGCAGACAGCCAGGAGTAACCCCTGAGCAAGGCCGGGTGTGGCCCAAAAACCCAAAAATAAATAAATAAATAAATAAATAAATAAATAAATAAATAAATAAATATAAAGAAGCATGTATGTACGTGTTTGTGTTGCCAGGAATCCAACCTAAGACCTTTCCCATGCCAGACAACTGCTCAATTCCTAGCTATACCCCCTGCCCATGCAATTTCTTATATCTCTTGTCTGAGTTGCTCTCTTCCATTTTATTACCACTATCTTTTTTTTTTTTTTTTTTTTTTGGTTTTTGGTTTTTGGGTCACACCCGGCAGTGCTCAGGGGTTACTCCTGGCT
The DNA here is from genome assembly GCF_024139225.1 of Suncus etruscus. NCBI lineage: Eukaryota > Metazoa > Chordata > Mammalia > Eulipotyphla > Soricidae > Suncus > Suncus etruscus. Next base: position 11,841,559 of record NC_064866.1, on the reverse strand, counting down.
CGATGCTCAGAAATCACTCTTGGCAGGCTCAGGGGACCATATGGGATGCCAGTATTCAAACCGCCGTCCTTCTGCATACAAGGCAAGCGCCTTGCCTCCATGCTATCTCTCTGGCCCCTTAGTGCCACTATCTCAATTCACATATTTTGGCCTCATAACTGTATACTATTAAACTTTTCTTCCAAGTTTACTTACTCACCTTAAGCTCAAATCTTCCAAAAACTAACTGTATATATTAATATATATGTATATATATGGATGTATCTGTGTATATACATATACATATATGTATTTACATGTATGCATATATATTTGGTTTGGTTGGGAATATAAGTGCTAAGGGCTTATAACCCTGTGCTCAGAGATCCCTCTTGAAAGGGATAGGGTGAATATGGGGTGCCAGGAACCAAAATGAGGTCTGCTATGTGTAAGGCAATTGCCCTACTACTATTGTACAATTTCTCCAGCCCCCATTCTATGCATTTGTTATGATATACTTACCTGGTTAAAAATGTTTAGTATTGGGGCCGGAGAGATAGCACAGTGGTGTTTGCCTTGCAAGCAGCCTATCCAGGACCTAAGGTGGTTGGTTCGAATCCCGGCGTCCCACATGGTCCCCCGTGCCTGCCAGGAGCTATTTCTGAGCAGACAGCCAGGAGTAACCCCTGAGCAACGCCGGGTGTGGCCCAAAAAATCAAAAAAAAAATTTAGTATTGGAACTGGAGATATAGCATGGAGGTAAGGCGTTTGCCTTGCATGCAGAAGGACATCGGTTCGAATCCCGGCATTCCATATGGTCCCCTGAGCCTGCCAGGAGTGATTTCTGAGCATAGAGCCAGGAGTAACTTCTGAGGGCTGCCGGGTATGACCCAAAAACCAAAAAAAAAAAAAAAAAAAAGTTTAGTATTAGGGCCACAGAGATGATAAAGGGGTTAAAATCTAACTCCCATACCTAGCTTGACCCTGATTTGATCCTCAACTTTGCATATGGCTCTCTGAGCACTGCCAGGAATACAGAAATGATGGCCGGAGTAAGCCCTAAGTACTCTTGTTTGGCCAAAGTTGACTCATTTCTCATTTCCTAAAAGATAATGGCCATTTTTTGGCTGTAATTTAAATTACAGAATTTTTTTTTTTAGTTTCCTTCGAACTAGAGACTGCTATGTGCTGTTAAATCTAGTCGAAACAGAACATTTTGTCAGTAAGTTTGGTGTGTTTGTCAGAAGTAAGGTAAATATGCAGATAAGTTGATGTGATAGAATGTGATAACCAATTCTAGGTTGCAAATATATACATTGTGCATTTACTATCCTGTTAAAAAGTAATGGGTTTTAAGAAAACTCATTTTCAGTCATTAGAAATTAATACTCACTTGATTAAAAGCTGCAGCAATTAGAGGTCAGAGAGATAGCACAGCAGTAGGGCATTTGTCTTGCACGCGGCCAACCCAGGACAGACCTGGGTTTGATTCCTGTTATCCCATATGTCCCCCGAGCCAGGAGCAATTTCTGAACACAAAGCCAGGAGTAACCCCTGAGTGCTGCCAGGTGTGACCCAAAAAACAAAACAAAACCAACAAAAGCTGTAGCAATTGAATGGACACAGAGGACATATTTCATCCTAACACTGATACCCTTTACCCAAGTGGAATGCGGATATGATGGGCTCCCTAAGTTGGGTTTCCCAGTAAAGTGCCAAAACATTTCCTTAGAGCAGATCAACCACCACGAAGAAGTGGACTTGTTTTCTGAATGATAGGAATGAAGGAAAACACCATTATTTGCAGAAGAAACCAAATACTTCTCTAGAAACCAAAAATTAGAGAACTGACCAGTCATGACTCATGTAATACATTCCTCAGTATCCTTTTTTTTATTTTAAATTTTTAGACCACATCTGTCTGTGCTCAGGCAGGCTTGGGGTACCATATGGGATGCTGAGGATCAAAACCTGATCAGCTTTATGTAAGGCAAATGCCCTACCTGCTGTGCTATTGCTCTTACTCCTCAGTCTACAATTTTGGAGTGTTTATTGTGATCCTTGATGTATATATGAAGAATTTAAAACTCAAAAGTGGCAACACCAGAACTTAAGCTTGGATCTGTTTCACTTCATAAGCTTGTTCTACTTTACCTCCCTGGAGACTTTTTGTCCTTGAAAAACCTTGGAATAAAAATAATTCTTGGGGCCGGAGTGGTGGCACAAGGAGTAAGGCGTCTGCCTTCCGAGAGCTAGCCTAGGATGGACCTCGGTTCGATCCTCCAGCGTCCCATATGGTCCCCCAAGCCAGGAGCAATTTCTGAGCACATAGCCAGGAGTAACCCCTGAGCATCATCGGGTGTGGCCCAAAAACCAAAAAAAAAAAAAAAAAATTGCTTGATCTGTTTTGGTCACATTCAAACGATACCAAATTATTAAATTCCCCCCCCATCATATTTAGAAGACAAAATTAAGAAGACAAACTACAAGGTTTCTTTCTGAGCGTCATGGAAATAACACACACACAACACACACACACACACACACACACACACACACACACTTTCCTTCCCTTTGTTACTATTGCTGCAATTACTGCATGAATGCAAACCTCTGGGGAGTGAAACGATGGTGAAATGGTTCTAACATACTTGGCTATTGTGCTCCCCAAGGGTTACACACAATTTGTGGGAGTCTTCCATGCTCACTAGGGGTTGCATTCATTTTGTTGTGCTTGTTTACATTCTGGTTGTAGTGGTCACACAGATATATATTTTTCCCCTTAGAGCAGGTGGTGTTTCTTGGAGCACTTCCTGAGGCACTTTTTTTTTTTTGGGTCACACCCAACAGCTCAGGGGTTACTCCTGGCTCTATGCTCAGAAATCGCTTCTGGCAGGCTCGGGGGACCATATGGGATGCCGGAATTCAAACCACTGACCTTCTGCATGCAAGGCAAACGCTTTACCTTCATGCTATCTCTCTGGCCCCACTTTTATATATATATAATAATATATTATATATATATATTATTATATATATATATCTTCACCAGTGCAATATTGCCATCACCAATGTCCCAAATGCCCCTCCTCCCCTCCCCACCTCGGCCTGTGCTCTAGACAGGCTTTCTACTTCCCTCATGCATTCACCTCATGCATTCCCATTGTTAAGATAGTTCTCAGTGTAGTTATTTCTCTAACTGTACCCATCACTCTTTGTGGTGAGTTTCATGTCATGAGCTGGACCTTCCAGTCCTCCTCTCTTTGTCTCTGAGAATCATTGCACAAATGTCTTTTATTTTTCTCAAATCCCATAAATAAGTGAGACCATTCTGTGTCTTATCTCTCTCCCTCTGACTTATTTCACTCAGCATAATAGATTCCATGCCCATCCATGTATAGGAAAATTTCATGACTTCATCTCTTCTGATGGCTGCATAATATTCCATTGTATATATGTACCACAGTTCCTTTAGCCATTCATCTATTGAGGGGCATCTAGGCTGTTTCCAGAGTCTCGCTATTGTAAACATCGCTGCAATGAATATAGGTGTGTTCCTATGGTACTTAGCTAACTGGGCTGGACAGTTCTGTGTTCAAATGTGCAGACAGGGTGATGATGCTTCGAAGTGCTGGGACCCATGAGGTACATCATTTTAGTTACATTGCTTGCTAGTGGGCTGCATACTTGGTTGCAGTGATTGCAGATATCCATACAGGCATTGGGAGTTGCACAACCTTGTGGTACTAAGGGCTCCAGAGAGCGGATATATTGTGAGTGGCACTGGGATCAAACTCATGGCCTAATTCATAGAGCTCTTGTTAGGTGAGCCAAGAGCTAAGCCCCCTTTATGAATTTATGTTTCTGTTGTTCAGGATGAGTTAAGTTAGGAGCAAATAAAAACTAAAGACATTGGGGGGGGAGAAGGAGAGAGAGAGAGAGAGAGAGAGAGAGAGAGAGAGAGAGAGGCCAGAGTCTATTTGAGAGTCAAAGAAAACATGGTATCACAAAACCGTGATGTCCCAGAAAGTAGATTAGACTGGATCTTAGAAGACATAAATGTTAGACCTAATTTTATCATTTAACTGATTCTTCAACAATGCCCTTAATAATTCTGGCCACAGTTTTTATCTGTTAAAAAAAGAAAGGATGAATTAGATTATCTATATGGTCTAATTGTTTGAAGATTCTGCTGCCATACCAGACATTGTTTTCTGGGGTTGATGGTGGACAGGGCTTCATCCAGCATTAACACATGAAAGATTTTTGTTTGTTTGTTTTAGTTTTGGTTTTTGGGTCACACCCAGCAGCACTCAGGGGTTACTCTCCTGGCTCTAAGCTCAGAAATAGCTCCTGGCAGGACCATATGGGATGCCAGGGTTTGAACTACCATCCTTCTGCATACAGGGCAAACACCCTACCTCCATGCTATCTCTCTGGCCCCCACATGAAGGGTTTTGTAGTCAGGCTTCTTCTAAAATTATGGCACATAAATCATTTTACTGGAAATAAAGTCAGTCCACGTGTTTTTGTTCCTTCTTTGGAGTCATTGACAAATTATGGTGACAGTTATTTCAGAAAAGCCAAAATTTAGAGGAATGACAGTTAAGTGATACAGACAGACATTTCAGTGAGATACGTTATGATTTTATTGATATGAAAATAAGGCCAGTTAACAGATAAACTTGAAATGGTTCCTACTTCTGGTATTTTTTTGTTTTGTTTTTTTGGGTCACACCCGGCAGTGCTCAGGGGTTCCTCCTGGCTCTATGCTCAGAAATCGCACCTGGCAGGCTCGGGGGACCATATGGGATGCCGGGATTCAAACCACTGACCTTCTGCATGCAAGGCAAACTCTTTACCTCCATGTTATCTCTCCAGCCCCTCTTCTGGTATTTTCTATATTAAAAATTGGATGGATGGATGGATGGATGGATGGATGGATGGATGGATGGATGGATGGATGGATGGGTGCATGGGTGGGTGGGTGGGTGGGTAGGTGAGTTTATGGATGGATGGGTGGGTGGACATATGGAAGGATGGGTGGGTGGGTGGGTTGTTTGGCCATACTTGGCAGTACTCAGGGCTTATTCCTGGATCTATCCTGAGGGATCACTGCTGGTGGTTAGACCATAGTCAGGGCTGAAGACATATTGCACGGGATAAGGTGTTTACCTTACCCAAATCTGACCTAGGTTCAATCCCAGCACCCATATGATCCCAAGACACACACACCCAAGAGTCATCCATGAGCCCAGAGCCATAAGCCCTGAGCATAGCTGACTGTGTTCCAAAACAAAAATGTGTACATGTAAAAACTATTTATTAATGCTTTCATTGATGCTTATTTTAGTATTTTAACCAATGTAGTTCTTCTGTTTGTTTTTGTCTCTGGTGAGAATATGCAAAAGGGTGTAAACTGATAACCAGATAGACAGACCAATTTTATAATAGCGTTTGTGTTAAATTGCCCTCATTTGGTGAGGAGAAGGAGAGAGGGAGAGAGGGGGGGTGGGCCAGAGTCTATTTGAGAGTCAAACAAAGCATGGTATCACAAAACCGTGATGTCCCAGAAAGTAGATTAGACTGAATCTTAGAAGACATGAATGTTAGATCCTAAATTTTATCAATTAAACTGATTCTTCAACAATACCCTTAATAATTTCTGGCCACAAGTTTTTATCTGTTAAAAAAAAGAAAGGATGAATTAGATTATCTATATGGTCTTATGCAATGTTACGAAACATTTTATAATGTTTTTCCACCACACAGTTCCTAAGACTGATGAATAAAATTAGGGTTGATAAGGAAATCTTTGGAATCATATTACCTAGATATAAATCCAGTTTCAGCCAGAGATGCTGCCAGTGAGACTGAACGATAGTTAATGAGCCTCTCTACATTAGTTTTCCTATCTATAAATGGGAATGACGATAAGTCATTGGTGATGTCACCAAAAGTTGTGAGCTTGGGGCCGGAGAGATAGCATGGAGGTAAGGCGCTTGCCTTTCATGCAGAAGGTCATTGGTTCGAATCCCGGCATCCCATATGGTCCCCCATGGCTGCCAGGAGCGACTTCTGAGAGTAGAGCCAGGAGTAACCCCTGAGCACAGCTGGGTGTGACCCCAAAACAAAAAAAAAACAACAAAAACAAAAGTTGTGAGACTTCAGTATATCAGTTACTTCAAACTTGAAGCACTTTCAAAGTATGATTGGAATACTTCGATCTTTTTCTTTTTCTTTTTTCTTTTTTGGTTTTTGGGCCACACCCGGCGGTGCTCAGGGGTTACTCCTGGCTTCTGCTCAAAATAGCTCCTGGCAGGCACGGGGGACCATATGGGACACCGGGGGATTCCGGAACCTACCAACTCTTTGTTCCTAGATTAACTGCTTGCAAGGCAATTGCCGCTGTGCTATCTCTCCCGGGCCCGATATTTTCCTTTTTCGTTACTATTTTTTGCTTAACTTTTTCTTAGAAAACTGAGCTATAAAATTCTCAGGTGGGGATGGTTAATTTGATAAGATTTATTCTCATTTCTGTACTAAAATATAAATATAAATCCAGAAAAAGCTGGCAGCCTAGAATCTGCTTCAAATAGCAAGCATAATATTTTGAGTAGAGTATTGATTGTATTTTCAATGTTGGCTTTAAAAAATTATTAGCCTTATTATTAAAAACTGCTTTCCTCTTCTTCCTTCCTCTTTTTTACTTCCTTTTTCCTTCTTCCTTCCAACATCCTGAGTCCAGAGCTAGTTTCCTGAGGTCCTCTTCGAGTCTTTCTTGGTAGTTTTACATAGCAGGCATCTCCATCCCTTCGCATTGTCGTTTTCTCCTAAATATATTTATTCATATCATATTTCAGGAGACTGACTTTACAATCTCTAAAACTATTTCAAAACCTTTTTTTTGTTTCTATAATGGTGTCCTATATAGGTGTCTCCCAATTTTTTTTTTTTTATGGATGCCAGTCCTGTTAGACTAGGAACCACACTCCTGATTTCATACATAGATAATTGCCTCTTCAAAGACTGGTTTCTAAGTATAGTCACATTCTGAGATACAGTGGATTCAGTTAGGATTTTAGCACCCTGTATTTTAAAAGGGGAGGGGATACCATTTCTCCAGTAACTCATGGACACACAGGGATCCAAAGAGTCCAATCATATCCTTTCACCTAGAAAACCATTGATTTGGCCATTTTAGACAAGCTTATATTTCATAGAATTCAGTAAAATAAGAATCCTTTGTTGCCTTTTGTTTTGTTTTGGAGATCACACCCATAAGTACTAGTACTCAGGGCATTCTGGGTAGGCATTCAGAGATCATTCTTGGTGGGCTCAGGTGACCATATGGGACGCAGAAAATGGAATCTGGGTCGACTAGATGCAAGGCAAGTGCCCTTCCTGTTGTACTACCTCTCTGGCCCCGGGATTATTTTTGTACCTTGATTTTGAATCTTTTTAATAAATGTACAGCAGCTTTACTTTTGTGATATAAAATACTTTTCTGATAGTACCCTGACATGTTTTTAGTCTATAAACTAATTCTAACATGCCAGAATAACAGTGGAAAGTGGAGTTAGGAATGTTGACACTCTTAGCCCCAAATTCCTCAGTCATCCTTCTGAAAAACTTAAAGTGACAGAGTGCTGAAACTGGACTTGGGGTGGGGGGGTAGGGCCTGAATCAACATCTTCCAACTCCCTCCCCAGTAGGGCCTACCTTGGCTACAGTTTTTTTAATAGCTGTGCATTTTTGTCCATATTTAGATTTAGTATTTATAATGCGAGATCTTCATTTTTTTTTTTTTTTTTGGTTTTTGGGCCACACCCGGTGGTACTCAGGGGTTACTCCTGGCTGTCTGCTCAGAAATACCTCCTGGCAAGCACGGGGGGACCATATGGGACACCAGGATTCGAACCAATCACCTTTGGTCCTGGATCGGCTGCTTGCAAGGCAAACGCCACTGTGCTATCTCTCTGGGCCCGAGATCTTCATTTTATTTTTAAATTTCACACATGGTAAGTTGTGTGTAAGGAAGTTCTTTATCAACTGGAAAGCTGTCAAGAAATTCCCATTTTGTCTGTTAGTGCTGACTCTTTGAATCTTAATCATTATTTGGTCTCATTCATATTTTGGTTTTGCTTATGTGTCTGTGAAACAACCCTGATTTAATGGGGGGGCTTGCTGTATGTCTTTGTTCATATCATCAGTAATTCTTTTTTTTTTTTTTTTATTGTGGCCAAAGTGAATTTCAAATCTTTCAAAGTAATATTTAAGGTACAAAGTGACGAATCATCAGTAATTCTAAAATTTATTGATTGGCCTAAATCTCCATCTATTGTAGCCCTAGTAAATTTCTTATACACACACATAGATAGATAGATAGATAGATATACATGTAATTATATCATAGAAAAGTGATTGCTCTCTGAGTATTTTGTTTTATGAAAAGAGTAATTTTGACCCATTTTTGCAATGGTGATTCTCTTTGGTAATGATCTTTTTTATTGACAAAATTGATTTTGTTTTTCATTAAAAAATAGATCTATGTAGAGTTTTTGAGGTATTTCAATGTCAGGAAATAGTTCACACTTTTCTAAAAATGGTTTCCCTCTTCATGTTTCATGTCTCACACGCACTTAGAAAGCTTTTGGTTCCACATAAAGACACACAGACAAACTAGATAGACAAGCATCTTACTTAAACTCCACCCTGCCCTGCCCTGCTGCCGACATAGTGAAGAAACTGTTTTGGGGTGTTGCTTTTTCTGCCACCCAGTCTCTATGTGGCAAGTTGTCAACAAAGCCTGCTATTCTATAGAACTTCAAGTTCCGGAACAGATTCTGGGACTTTCTCAAGAAAGAAAAGGCAAAACGAGAGAGCATGGACCTTGGAGATTATCTGATTAGGGAAAAGGTTAGAATAGAATGAGCAGAGCCTAAACCACTGTTACACACCCAGATGAAATCAGCACTGCTGTTTAGGAGGTACAGTGTGGGGAATGCAGGAGGGTGGCTTCCATAATACTCATGACCATTGTTATAGGAAAATTTATATAGAAAGACTCATTCTCTGGGCCAGAGAGATACCAGAGTTGGTAGGGCATTTGCCTTGCACATAGCCAACTTGGATTTGATCCCTGGTATTATACATGGTCTCCTGAGCACTGCCAGGAGGGATTCCTGAGTGCTGAGCCAGGAGTAAACCCTGAGAACACAGGATATAGCGCAAAAACCAAGGGGGGAGAGAGAGAGAGAGAGAGAGAGAGAGAGAGAGAGAGAGAGAGAGAGAGAGAGAGAGAGAGAGAGAGAGAGATTCATTCTCTATTTATGGTTCTCTGTTGGTGTGTTGTAGCATGTGAATACAGCAGTGTCTCTCAACTCTTTTCTGACTTTATTTCCTTCCTCTGTCCTCCCTGGACTGCTTTTTGGTCCCCTAGTCTTATACCATGTCCCTCCCCCGCCTCACTTCCCCTCCCCACCCATGTATGTGATTTTTACCTGTATCCCTGTTGAAGTATCTTGGAGGCCAATGGGGATGGGGTGGGAAGCTTATGGCAATAGGCAAGTTCATTTGTGAAATTCCATGCTGGTAACAAGAATAAATTTCAGCCATAGCTGGTGTGGTTATTCTTAGCAGGGTATTAAAATATGCTAACTTTATCTTTTCAAATTTGTGTTTCTGAATGCATGTTTTGGTTGAGGAAAAATAGTGACCTGTGACATAGCTATGACTATCTCTACCAGAGTGTCGAAGAATGTATCCAGACAACTTGTCTGTGCACAAGTAGTTTTTACTTCCAATGTCTAAACTAGTTTCCTTAGACCAAAAATATCTGTGCCTAACCTCTGGGAAAAGTTGGGCCTGGGAGTCTTTTTAATGGATGAGGACACTGACAACTAACAACTCATTTAGAAAATAAGTAGAGAGTGAGACCGTACACTATAATATGGCCTGCCAGAAACCTGGCAGTCAATTCTGATAATGAATATAGAGCTCGAAACAGCCATTTTCTGAAAATCTGGGGCCACATAATTTATATATTGGCCAGAAATTGTGGCTCGAGCTAAGTTAGTGGTTTGCCTCTGTCGGTTCTTTCTTACCCAACTGTGCAGAAAACTCACACTCGTTTTCTTAAATGAAAAGATTCTTGACTAGTTTAATGACTTAATTCTTGATTGAATGAAGCAACCACTTACTGCTGCAGTATATCCTTCCTTTGACACTGTTTAAGTCCTGTTAAGTTTCGGCCACTCAAATAGGTTGTCAGACTTCAAGTCTTAAAATCCAAGACAAGACAGAAATGTAGCTCAGTAGAGAAAGTGCTTCCTGAAACTATCTACCAAAAAGAAAACCAAAACATTTTCTTAATCAAACACACACAAAAAAAATTATTTTAGCAAATATAAACAAATGTTTGTTTTGTTTATTTGGGGGAGTCTCACAATGATTAGGGCTTGCTCCTGGCTCTCTGCTCAGGGATTATGCCTGGTAGTGTTTAGGGTTCCATATGGGGATCCAACTGGTGTCAGCCATGTGCAAGTTAAGTGCCTTAACCCTGATCTGTCTCTCTATTAGTTCATGAGTCTCATATAATATTAGGGAAAATATAAACAAAATTTGCATAGAATTTACCTTTCAATATTTGAAAGTGAATAGGTAAATAGATAGACACACTAGAGCAGAAAAATGAACCTTGAAGACAATGTCAAGATGGTGATGGGATGATTGGTTTGTTTATTGATTGGCAGAGGGTGAAGGGATGAAAATTTGCCTTACATGAGGATAACAGTTTGAAAAGTCTATCTGTAATTATGTTCTTTTTCTGTATTGTGAGTCATTTGGAATAATTCGAGCAGATGGGTCAAGTGAGGGAAATAAAATTAACTTTATTAATTCTTAATTAATAAAAATAAATATTTTATTTATTTATTTATTTATTAAATAAAATAAATATTTATGTATTATTAAAATAAATATTGAGTATTTTATACTTATAAATCAGTTTCTGGAATGAACATCTTTGAGTAAAAAAAGCTTATTAAAGCCTTCACCATCCCTACCAAAAATTGCAAAAGAAAAGCCCAATTCTTGGTATTTTTCCTGTATTACTCAGTCTCAACTTGAAGAAATGGCTATTTTTTTTCCTTATTTATATCAACCTACATAACAAATGTCAGGATTCGTCAGCTGGGATGACAGTTGACATTTATGAAATTCGCCAAATTGTTTATAATGTGGCCACACGAATAATAAATTTCTTATTATTTTGCAGCATTTGGACACTTTTCCACCATGCTAGTGACATTTTAAGCACATCTGTTAATTTCCCCTGATTTTATCGAAGAAAACCGGAAGAGCTTCTGCTTGGGGATTGAAGTATTTATTTGCCAATTATCAGGTCAGTAGTGCCCTGATCCCCCAGGAATGTCATTGCCATCCTAAAATGCAATTGTTTTTCTTCCTTTCTTTTTTCCTTTCCCCTAGTTTTTTCAAAGCTTTCTTATCTCATTCAAAATTATGTTGCTATGCCCTGTATTTTGTTTAGATACAAATATCTACAATGGCAAAGAACGGTTACATTTTTTGTTTGTTTGATTGTTTGGGGGTCACAGCAGGTGGTGCTCAGGGCTTATTCCTGGCTCTGCACTCAGAAATCATTCCTGGCAGGGCTGGAGAGATAGCACAGAGATAGGGTGTTTGCCTTGCATGCAGCCAACCTGGGAGGGACCTGGTTCAATACCCGGCATCCCATATGGTCCCCCAGTCTGCCAGGGGTGATCTCTGAGTGCAGCCTGCCAGGGGTGATTTCTGAATGCAGGACCAGAAGTGACCCCTGAGCACCTCTGAGTGTGGCCCCCCAAAAAAACAATCAGGAAGGAAGGAAGGAGGAAGGAAGGAAGGAAGGAAGGAAGGAAGGAAGGAAGGAAGGAAGGAAGGAAGGAAGGAAGGAAGGGAGGGAGGGAGGGAGGGAGAAAGGGAGGGAGGGAGAAAGGGAGGGAGGGAGGGAGGGAAGAAGGAAGGAAGGAAGGAAGGAAGGAAGGAAGGAAGGAAGGAAGGAAGGAAGGAAGGAAGGAAGGAAGGAAGGAAGGAAGGAAGGGAGGGAGGGAGGGAGGGAGGGAGAAAGGAAGGGAGGGAGGGAGGGAAGAAGGAAGGAAGGAAGGAAGGAAGGGAGGGAGGGAGAAAGGGAGGGAGGGAGGGAGGGAGGGAAGAAGGAAGGAAGGGAGAAAGGGAGGGAGGGAGGACAGGAGGTGGGAGGGAGGAGGGAAGAAAAGAAGGAAGGGAGGGAGGAAGAAAGGGAGGAAGGAAGGAAGGAAGGAAGGAAGGAAGGAAGGAAGGAAGGAAGGAAGGAAGGAAGGAAGGAAGGGAGGGAGGGAGGAAGGGAGGGAGGGAGGGAGGGAGGAAGGAAGGGAGGGAGGGAGGGAGGAAGGGAGCGAGGGAGGCAGCAAAGAAGGGAGGCAGGTAGGAGGGAAGAAAAGAAGCAAGGGAGGGAGGACGAAAAGGAAGGGAGGGAGGACAGGAGGTGGGAGGGAGGAGGGAAGAAAAGAAGGAAGAGAGGGAGGAAGAAAGGAAGGGAGGGAGGGAAAGAATGAAGGAAGGAAGGAAGGAAGGAAGGAAGGAAGGAAGGAAGGAAGGAAGGAAGGAAGGAAGGAAGGAAGGAAGGAAGGAAGGAAATATTAAACAAAAAGTTGCTAGGTGGGCTCGCAGCATGCAAGGTAAATAAATGTTCTTCCCACTATACTATAACTCTGGCCCCAGAATGGTGGCGTTTTAATATCTTAAATATTTGTATATAAAAAAAGTTTATTAGAATACAGACAAAGAGGGCCCGGAGAGATAGCACAGAGGTGTTTGCCTTGCAAGCAGCCGATCCAGGACCTAAGGTGGTTGGTTCGAATCCCGGTGTCCCATATGGTCCCCCGTGCCTGCCAGGAGCTATTTCTGAGCACCGCTGGGTGTGGCCCCAAAAACCAAAAATAATACAGACAAAGAGATCTGTTTGGGATAGGGAAAAATTAAGGAGGTTCTTGCCTTGTGGTGTTTAGGGAACCCTATAGTGCCTGAATTGAACTTGGGGCTTCTATACGTGGCACATACACTTCAGCACTTTTTTGGGAGGTGGTGGAGAGAGGCCTAGGGGACCTGCCAAGTGACTATCCAGGAACCATAAAGCCAGCGGTTCAAGCAAAGACCTTGCAATGCCAGGGATTCCTTAGGCTATGCCAGTGGCATTTAGGGACCTCCAAGACTGTCCCTGGCAGTGCTTGGGGGAGCGTGTGCCAGGGATCCAGCCTAGGTCTTACTCATTTAAGGCTTGCACCATCACCCTGTTGTATCCCTCTTGGATTGAACTGCAGCCCTTAGAGCCATTTCCCAGCTGATCTGCTGGTTTCTGAATTGCGCAGTGTTGCTTTTCATGTCTTATTGTGTCATATTGATTATTATGTTCAACTCAAACCATCACTTAAGCAGAATGAGCTGATATTGAGTCAGATATTGTAGATATTAAAATTTGTTTGGAAGTGACTTGGAACTGTAGAAATAACAAAGAACAGAATTGTTTTTTTGCCTAGATCAGACTTTTAAAATTAGTGTGTTTTGCTCTCTTCTATGATTGTAGGTCACAATAGATCAAGGACTAACCCAGGCACAACTGATTTTAATCCTTTATGTATTTATTCTGTATTCCTCTTTTTGTTTTGGTTTGGTTTGGTTTGGTTTTGGGGCCACACCCGGCAATGCACAGGGGTTACTCCTGTCTCTGCTCAGAAATCACCCCTGGCTTTGGGGACCATATGGGACACAGAGGGAATCGAACCACCATCCTAGGTTAACGCATGTAAGGCAAACATCCTACCGCCTGTGCCACCGCTCTGGCCCCTGTATTTTATATCTTATGTTTTCATTTTCTTTCCTTTTTCATTTTGAAATATCACCCTGCAGTGTTCCGAGCTTACTCCTGGAATCAGTCAAGCACTCAGGAATCAGGCAAGTCAGGGCTTGTGAGACCATAAGGGGTGCCAGGAAGGGAACCCAGCTCTACTCCATGCAAGACAAGAGCTTTATCTGCTTTACTCTCTCTCCCACGCGGTTTTGTTTTCTTGATTTTTTTTTCCACAGAAGCTTAGCCTGAACAAGGAATCATAGCATTCGTTAGTCGTTTTTATTTTACCCATGAAGAAAATTGTTTCCAAATTAACTGTAATAGCTCATCAGGCCCATATAACTGTCAGTGACAGTCTACGTAAGCCTTAAATGCCACCTGCCAGTCTGTTCTGTGTCACTCGTGTCATCCTCCTCCCACCCCCCAGTCCCCACCACTTCCCTTTGTTATTTCAATGGCCAATAGCCATACACTTGGCATTGTGTTCTTTGGTTGCAGTGCTGGCACAAACTTGGCTGCGGCATGTCAAGATCACACTTGCTTAGATGTAGAGCCAAGGATCCAAGGGATTATTCTGGGCCAGGCAGTAGCTGGGACGCAAACTCTCTAAGCTTCATGGGTTCAAAGAAAGTTGCTCCAGCACTGAGTGTCATCCCCAGGACCTACTCTATTTCTGCCTATTTTGCAATATCAGGGCAATACCTGGCTGTGTTCAGGGGCTCTTCCCTACTCTGTGTCTCTTTGTGCTTGGGAGTCACTGTTGATTCTCAGGAGACTGGTGCCGGGTATTCAATTGGGCCTGTATGCAAAGCCCGAGTTCAACCCATTGAGCTCTCGTAGGAGCCACACTGTTTCTTTTAGCCTCCATTTTGGATTATTTTTTAACTTTGAATAAACATTTTTTTACAAAGTTGTTCATGATAGAGGTGTGTGTGTTTTTTTTTATAAATTCGTAACTGAATAACTGAGGTACACAGTTACATAGTTGTAATGATTGAGTTTTAGTCATACAATGTACAACACCTTTGACCAGTGTCCCCAGTTTCCCTCCTGCCTTTCCCCACCTGCCTCTGTGGCAGACATTCTCTCTCTCTCTCTCTCTCTCTCTCTCTCTCTCTCTCTCTCTCTCTCTCTCTCTCTCTCTCTCTCTCTCTCAGGCACTCTTCTTTTTTTTTTCCATTTAGTCACCGTGGTTTGCAGTATTTTTACTGAGGGGTTATCATGCATATCAGGTTATCTTCTTTCAGCACCCAGATCTTGTCCAGAGTGATCGTTTCTAACTGTCACTGTCCTAGTGGTCCCTTCTCTGCCCTAACTACAATTCTTCTGCTATTTGTGGCAAACTTTCTTCCACAGACTGGTCCTCCAGGCCCTCTTCTCTATTTAGTCTCTAAATAAATAATACCATGCTTTTATATATATGTGTATATAATATATATTTATATTATATATGCATGGTATTATATATACACACATATATATATCCAACAAATGAATGTGATCATTCTATGTTTATCCCTCTCCTGATTCATTTTGTTCAACATAATACTTTCCATATCTATCCATGTATAAGCAAATTTCATGGCTTCATTTTTCCAAACAGCTGTATAGTATTTCATTGTGTAGATAGTCCATGGTTTCTTTATCCACTCATCTGTGTAGATAGCTGTATAGTATTTCATTGTGTAGATAGTCCATGGTTTCTTTATCCACTCATCTGTTCTTAGGCACTTGAATAGTTTCACCCATTCAGTGTATCTGGCATCTGAGACAGTCAGTGTATCCTGGTCATCATTTCTTCTTTGGTGCAGATGCTTCTTGGTTGTTTCTAGAGTCTGGCTATTGTGAATAGTGCTGCAGTGAATGTAGAAATTCATAGGGCCTTTCTGTATTTCTGTGTTTGGGGGACCACAGGATATATTTTCAAGAGTGGTATTGCTGGGTCTTATAGGAGCTCAATTTCTAGCTTTTTGAGGAATATTGAATTTGTTTTCCAAAAAAAAGGCTGAACCAGTCGAAATGTTCACCAGTATTGAATGAGGGTCCCTTTCTTTCTATATCTGTGCCAGCACTGGTTGTTCTAGGTTGGTTTTTTGTTGTTTTTTTTTTTTTATGTGTACCAGTTTCTGTGGTGTGAGATGATATCTCATTGTTGTTATGGTTTGCAACTCCCTAATGATTATGTGGAGCAATTTTTTTATGTGCCTTTTGGCCATCTGTACTTCTTCTTTGAGGAAATATCTGTTCATCTCTTCTTCCCATTTTGGATGGGATTAGTATTTTCCCCCTTGTTAAACTCTACAAGTCAGTGCCTTATATGCCTTGGATATTAATCCCTTATCAGATGGGAATTGGTAAAAGTTTCTCCTATTTATTGGGCAGTCTTTGTGTCCAGGTCACTATTTCCTCTGAGGTGTAGAAGCTTCTTAGTTTAATGTTCTTTCATTTGTTTATCTTTGCTTCCACTTGCTTGGTCAGTGGTGTTTCCTCCTTGAAGATGCCTTTAGCATCAATGTCATGGAGAGTTCTGCTTACATTTTTGTTTGTGTACCTTATGGTTTCTGGTCTGATATCAAAGTCTTTAATTCATTTTGATTTGACTTTTGTGCATGAAGTTAAAGAAAGGTCTGAGTTTCCTTTTCCCAAAACTGTAGTTGACCCATTTTCTCAATATAACTTGTTAAAGAGTTTTTCCTTTCTCCCCTTTGTATTTCTTGCCCCTTTATCAAAGATTAATTGATCATATACCTGAGGGTCAATCTCAGGATACTCAAGTCATTCCATCGATCTGAGGGTCTGCTTTATTTCAATACCGTGCTGTTTTGATGACTACTGCTTTATAGTATGTTTTGAAGTTAGAGAAAGTGATACCTCCCACCATCTTTTTCCCAAGTATTGCTTTAGCAATACTTGGGAAATACTAGGTTTATTGTTCCCCGTATTTTTCAGGAGTGTTTGATGTATTAAAAAAAAGGGGGGGCTGGGCAGTGGCGCTAGAGGTAAGGTGCCTGCCTTGCCTGCGCTAGCCTTGGACGGACCGCTCTTCGATCCCCCAGCGTCCCATATGGTCCCCCAAGCCAGGAGCAACTTGTGAGCGCATAGCCAGGAGTAACCCCTGAGTGTCACCGGGTGTGGCCCAAAAACCAAAAAAAAAAAAAAAAAAACTGGGGCCAGAGAAATAGCACAGTGGTGTTTGCCTTGCAAGCAGCTGATCCAAGGCCTAAGGTGATTGATTCAAATCCCTGTGTCCCATATGGTTCCCCGTGCCTGCCAGGAGCAATTTTTGAGCAGAAAGCCAGGAGTAACCCCTGAGCACAGCTGAGTGTGGCCCAAAAACAAAACAAAACAAAAAAACCTAAAACTAAAACAAACAAACAAAAAAACCATATCATGGGTAGCCATACATTTTAATGATGTTAAACCTCCCAATCCATAAGCAGGGGATGTATTTCCATTTCTTGTGTCTTCTTATTTCCTGAAGTAGTCTTTCGTAGTTTTCTTTGTATAAGTCTTTCACCCCTTTAGTTAATAAGTTGATTTTAAGGTACTTGATTTCCTGAGGCAGAATTATGATTGAGATCTTCTTGATCTTCTCAGGATGCACTGATTTTGGTATGAAAATGCCTTTTCTGATTCATAAAGAGGACTCCACTGCCGGTCTGTCTAACTGCCTCAATTTCTTTCTTGGTGCTTAGATACCTAATGAATTTATTCAGTACAGTTGGTATTTATGGACTATCTTTATTACATGTCTATTATTTGTATACCATCATGGGAAATGTAAGGAAGAGCATAAAATATTAGCATTTATCTTCTATTTCTCTGAGAGAGATTAGATATTTAAAACAAGGATCCAGGAAATGGTACAATAGTTTTAGGTTCACCACATGGTCTTTGAACATCTCTCTCTCTTTTTTTTTTTTTTTTTTTTTTGGTTTTTGAGTCACACCCAGCAGTGCTCAGGGGTTACTCCTGGCTCTGCACTCAGAAGTCGCTCCTGGCAGGCTTGGGGGACCATATGGGATGCAGGGAATCGAACCACTGTCTGTCCTGAGTTGACCGTGTGCAAGGCAAACACCCTAATGCTGTGCTATCTCTCCAGCCCCATCTCTGAACACCTCTAAGTGCAGCCCTGGAGGCCTACTGAGCATCACTGGTGTGACTCTGGGAGTATTCTTGCACTGCAGGGTCGTAACAACATTACATCCAGGGACCCTTGCATCGAACCAAGAGCCTAGTTGGCCACGGTTGGACCTCCAGACCTCCTGAGCATCGCTTGGAAGGCCACCTCTCAAAACTACAGAACTTGGGGTTGGAATGGTGGTGCGAGCGGTAGGGCGCTTGCCTTGCACTCGCTAACCTAGGACAGACTGAGGTTCGATCCCCTGGCATCCCATATGGTCCCCCAAGCCAGGAGCAATTTCTGAGCACATAGCCAGGAGTAACCCCTGACTGTCACAGGGTGTGGCCCAAAAACAAACAAACAAAACTGCAACACTTGAAACAAGAGTGGGAATAGGATTTCATCTGAGAAATTGGAATAACTAAACAGATAATTTTATACTCCTCCATGTGCTGTTCTCCAGCTGGCTAGCTCCATTCTCTATTTACGCATCTCAACTACACAGGAACCCAAAAGGGGCCTCTATCATCACTGATGCCACTTCCCCAGACCTGGTAATACTTTCCCCATAATTCCTTTGAAAATTTAAAGCAGCTAGGAGCCATTAGTCATGCACTTTTTGCTCAAGTTGTATCAGGAACTGGGTTCAGCCTTTTGCCTTGACTAACTCAATCTCTGTAGAAGCCTTATCAAGGCAGAGATCATAGACCTCCCTTCACAGGTAAGGAAATTGTCTGCATCTTTTCTCTCCAGATCTGCATTCAGTTTCTTGCCACAATAGAGCTGTCGTCCTCCCCACTGCGGCCAGGTGCTCTTTCCAACATACCCTCTTAGGTCAAGTCTAATTGGATGAGGTTTGTGGAGTTGTGATTCTTGCTTATTTGGTTGGTTGTTTTGGGCCATACCTGGTGGTCCTCAGGGCTTACTCCTGACTGCACTCAGGGATCACTTCTGGCAGGCTCAGGACATCATATAAGAGTATCAGGAATTGAATCCAAGTCAGCTGTGTGCAAGACAAGTACCCTGTTACCTAATAGCCACTAATAGTTCTTATTTTTTTCTTTTCTTTCTCTTTCTTCTTCTTTCCTGCCTTCCTTCCTTCCCTCCTTCCCTCCCTCCATCCCTACCTTCCTTCCCTCCTACCATCCCTTCCTTCCCTCCATCCCTACTTCCTCCCCTCCCTCCCACACCTCCCTTCCTTCCCTCCCACCATCCCTTCCTTCCCTTCTTCCCTTTCCTCCTTCTTCCCTCCTTCCTTTCCTCCCTCCCTTTCTTCCTTCTCATCTTCCCTTCTTCCTTCCCTCCTTTTTCCATCTTTCCTTCCTCCTTCCCTCCCTTCCCTCCCTCCTTCCCTTCTTTCTTCCATCTTTCCTTTCATCCTTCCTTCCTCCTTCCCTCCCTCCCTCCTTTCCTCCTTTTCCCTCCCTTCCCTCCTTCCTTGACAGCTTAGGGGCTATTTCAGACTCTGTGCTCAGGAGGCTATAGGCAGCACCAGAGCTTAAACTACAGTCAACCACTTGCAAAACAAGTACCTTAACGCTTATACCGTCTCTCCAGGCTTCGTTCTTATTTTTCAAAGTGCTTTGAGATATCGAATTACCACTAAGTGAGAAACCATTTATTAGTTGCTTAAAAGAAATCAATTAGGTGGGCCAGGAGTTCTGAGACTAATTTATGTAGTAAAAAAAAAAAAAAAAGTTTGTACAACACATCCTGGAATATAATCTCCCAAAAGAGTGAAGTATGCATTTTCTACATGTGCTCTTTTACTTACCGGTGGCATAAGTGCTGGGAGGAAATCAATGAGTTTATTGTGTGCCTTCTAAAATTGAATGTGCTCAGAGGAGTAGGGTGTGTAACACTAGTCGTGTTGTGATTTGTATCAGAGTGGCAGTTGAAAAGTACAAAATAGGAAGGGGGAAATAGTATTTTTCTATTTTGAGATGTTATAAAAGGCCTATTACTTTATACCCTGGTCATAAGACCTTCAAAGATTGAATAGCAGCTCCCGTGTATACCTTGGTGTGATTGTAAGAAATTGATCTTGTGTAAATTGTACGAGGCAGTTTGCCCGTAAACAGATTTCACAAGATGCAAGACCTTGTAGAAATATGAACTTGTTAAGTCAAATTCAGTTTATAATAGCCTGGCCAATTAACTTGTCTAAACATTAAGTTTTAAGAGGTTGAGGATGTATTTCGAGTGTTAGAGCAAGCTCTGGATTCAACGCTTAGCTCCAGAATCCTGATTACACCCCCAGTATTTCTGGGTTGAACACTGCCAGGTATACCCCCCAAAAGTCTCATTTCAAGGTGTATTTGCATATGACTGCCTGTGAATATGTCATATTCTATAAATACAGCATTAAGGGCCAGAACGATAGTATAGGCAGGAAGGGAATTTACCTTGCACAAGGCTGGCCCAGTTTAGATTCCCAGCATCCCATATGTTTTTCTGAGCATTAATGGTATAGCGGTTAGTATACCTACCTTTCATATGATCCCCAGAATCCTAACAGAGGTCATTTCTGAATACAGAGCTATGACTAACCCCTGAGCCCCGCTGGGTGTGGCCCATCTAAAGAAAAATTAAATTATAGCATTATAAGTCCTTTTCATATTTATAGGACATATAAATATTACATTTATACAATATAATACATAAATACTAAAATATTTTATATAAATATTATTATAATAATAATATAGAAATACTCCAGTGGGTATGGCACTTGCCTTGCATGCTGCCAATCCAGACTATCTCCAGCACCCCATGTGTCCACATCAGTGGTGCTCAGTGCTTTCTCCTGGGTTTGTACCCAGGGAGATTGGAAGGATTCGGGGGAACATATTTTTTTTTCTCTATTTTTTTTATTAATTTTAATTATGACAACAAAGATGCAAAGAAAGAGGTCATGGTAAAGTTACAGTGGAAGCCCAATCACCCATAAGCAGAATTCTCGGTAGTCCCAACGATGATATCCCAGCCTTGATCTTTCAACCAAAGAAAATTAAGAAAAACAAAACTGAACCCATGCACAATACAATTAATTTGTCCCTCAAATTCCCAGTTGTATTACATACTATTTCTTAGCAGCACACAATATAATCCAAAGAGATTAGACTTATGTAACTCCTTAAACATTGAGGGCAAAGTACATTTATCTAGTTCCATGCACATGCTTACTAGTTTAAGTTAACCTCAAAAGTTTTAGTGGGTTGTTTTTCTTAAGGATTGGAGTCAAGGGAAAATAGTAAAAAATGGTGTTAGAGTGGCATTTGTTTGCATAGGCCCACCAAAATATAAGGGACATGGAAAGAAAAATTATGGTCTAAATACAAGGAGACCCTACCCCTGAAGTTTCCCGGCACAGGACTGACTCTAGGCTCCAGGCAAACTAGTTTGTCCAATTCAAGTCATCGTCTGTAGTGGCAATACACCTTCATTCCTCACATAGTCTCTGTTGTTGGTATCATGTTTCTGTATTAAAGGTCCTGGAGTCTGCATATCCCATATTGCAGTCAGGATGGTGCAGAGCATCCTCTCGTTTCACCTCACACTTAAGGGGCACTAGAGAGAACCATGTCCTGTAGAGCAGGTCATTGTTGTTGTCAAGTCTTCTCAGTGTAAACGGAAGTCTCTTTTTAGGAGGTCGATGTCAGACCCTTGGTAGTGTCTTTCCTGGTAGAGGACTGCTTCCTCTTCTTCTCAGTGTAAACGGAAGTCTCTTTTTAGGAAGTCGATGTCAGACCCTTGGTAGTGTCTTTCCTGGTAGAGGACTGCTTCCTCTTCTTCTCAGTGTAAACGGAAGTTTCTTTTTAGGAGGTCGATGTCAGACCCTTGGTAGTGTCTTTCCTGGTAGAGGACTGCTTCCTCTTCTTCTCAGTGTAAACGAAAGTCTCTTTTTAGGAGGTCTATGTCAGACCCTTGGTAGTGTCTTTCCTGGTAGAGGACTGCTTCCAGCTGTTGCTATAAAAGACCTTGGATGTTTCGTAGATAGCTTGCCTGGTTCTGGCGTGAATGGAGGATGCCCATTCTTCTGAGGCCTGTGCCAGGGCATTATATCAATGTTCAGGGTGTAAGGTACATTGTACTGAGATTTATTAGATAAGAACTTATCTGTAGGTATAGTGTTTCCTATTTTAATGTGTCTATGCAAAGAAGGATCAATGCCATGAAGCGTTATTGGTGCATCTGGAGGCAATAGGAACAAGACCAGCAATTTCCATGACATAGTTCAATCATAGGCATTAAACTGAGGGACAGTTCCACCAACAATCCTTATTGAACAGCTTACAAAGAAAAGAAAAGATGAAAAGTGGATAGAAACACCATGGTAGAAGAATATAGAGAGAGTTACAGCCGTTAAAGAAAATATACATAAAATATTCAAAAGATATATGTGTGCAATTTATGTCCTTCTAAATAGTTCTGGGATTGTTAGATCCACTGTATGTCTTTGGTCTGAGATTAGAACTGTGTATTATTGAAGTTAAGAAGGGTAAATCGGGGGTACTGATGGTTGGGAGGAGAATACGTTCGCGCGGGGGCGCTAGCCCCCGTGCGGTTTGCATCATGTAGACTAGTATGAAATTGCCAGTGATAGCCTGAGTATAACTGAACAACTATCTGCCACCCCACAGATCAAACACCACCCCCCAAGCCAATCACAGGAGCTCAAGCACCACCCTAGGCCAATCTCCGCAGCTGGCCTGGGAGTGGGGAAAACCCAGGGTGCCCCATCAGGTCCTCCCAGAAACCCACCTGGATATCCGGAGGAAAGGGGGAGGGGGGGTCGGGTAACCCAGGTCCGGGCCCCCCTACCCTAGGCCGGGCCAAGTGGCCCCTGGCACATACGGAGGTCTGCAGGAGCCAGCCCGTGCCGGCTGAAAATTCTGCCCCAGGAAGGGAGGAAAGCCCTCCCAGGCCCCAAGGACCAGAGCTCAAGACCCACCCTAGGCCAATATCCGCAGCTGGCCTGGGAGTGGGGAAAACCCAGGGTGCCCCATCAGGTCCTCCCAGAAACGCACCTGGACATCTGGAGGAAAGGGGGAGAGGGGGGTCGGGATACCCAGGTCAGGGCCCCCCTACCCTAGGCCGGGCCAAGTGGCCCCTGGCACATACGGAGGTCTGCCAGGAGCCAGCCCGTGCCG
This sequence comes from Suncus etruscus, assembly GCF_024139225.1. Lineage (NCBI taxonomy): Eukaryota > Metazoa > Chordata > Mammalia > Eulipotyphla > Soricidae > Suncus > Suncus etruscus. The sequence goes on along the minus strand of NC_064866.1, from coordinate 11,818,416 downwards.
GCTGAAAATTCTGCCCCAGGAAGGGAGGAAAGCCCTCCCAGGCCCCAAGGACCAGAGCTCAAGACCCACCCTAGGCCAATATCCGCAGCTGGCCTGGGAGTGGGGAAAACCCAGGGTGCCCCATCAGGTCCTCCCAGAAACCCACCTGGAGATCCGGAGGAAAGGGGGAGAGGGGGGTCGGGTGACCCAGGTCCGGGCCCTCGGGGGAACATATTTAATGCATAGATTGAACCCAGATTGGCTGCATACAGGGCAAGAGCCATACCTGCAATACTCTCATTTTTTTTTTTTACAGATCATAACTTTTTAAAAAATTGAGTTTCTGGGGCCGGAGAGATAGCGTAGAGGTAAGGCATTTGCCTTGCGTGCAGAAGGTCGGTGGTTCAAATCCCGGCATCCCATATGGTCCCCTGAGCCTGCCAGGAGCGATTTCTGAGCATAGAGCCAGGAGTAACCCCTGGGCGCTGCCAGGTGTGACCCAAAAAACAAAAACAAAAACAAAAAAAATTGAGTTTCTGTGATTTACATAGAGGTTAAAAATGGTCTCCCGTGCATATCATTCCAACAGTGTAGCCCTCCCCAACAGAGACCCTTTCTTAATTATCATTAAGAATAATTATATCTTACCATAATTAATACCTTACCATAATTACCTTACCAATGGGACACCAGAGTGATACTACAGTGAAATAGGGCGCTTACCTTGTGTGCAGCCAACTAGGGTTCCATTCCTAGCATCCCATGTAGTCTCCCTAGCACTGCCAGGAGTAATTCTGAGTGCAGAGCCAGGTGTAATATAAAATAGATAAATAATGATAGGTATTCTCAGTGAAGGTGACATTTTTTGGGTTTGGTTTTCAGGTTATCTGTGATGCTGGAAATTTAATCCAGGGCCTCATACATTCAAGACAATGTACTCTACCACAGAGTTATATTTCTGGTGCCAAGAGGAGAGAGTTTACAAAAAAAAAAAAAAAACCAAGTTTCCCTATCTTCCCACTAAACACTGTCCTGACTTTGCTCAGATTTCATTTCAGGCAGTTTTCAGGATACCAGAAAATTTCTGTACAGTTTAGGAGTTCAGTTATCTAAAACTTGGAAATCTTTTCAGAGTTTATTGTTTTTTTAATTTTTTGGATGAAACAGAAGTCACTGTACTATCATTTTACCCAAACTTCTAGTGAACAAATTCATCAGTGAATCTTTCTGAGACTTCAGCAGGTTTGTAATTAATTTGCCTAGAGGAAAAATGGTGGAAAATTGATCTCAATAATGAAAGTGAATTTTATTCCCTAAATGCTCAATTATTTGTTAACATTAAAAGGCTCTCTCTTTTCCATTTATCTTTGCTTTTATAGAGTATTTTTGTGCTATAACCGCTGCTCTTTCTTTTTTTTTTTTTGGCCTATTTTTTATGAATAATATCATATTTCTTGTGAAGATCGTCTGATCACTGTCTTTGTTTTAGGCCTGCAGGATGAATCTGGAAAAACTTAGCAAGCCGGAGCTCCTCACACTGTTTAGTATTCTTGAAGGGGAGCTTGAAGCCAGGGACCTTGTGATCGAAGCTTTAAAGGTATGTTAAAAGGCAAGCCAACTCTTTGTGGAGTCCTTTCATTAATGACTCTGAAATTAGAATCGCAATGCGACTAAAATCCTGTTGCTGTGGTGTGCGTTGCTTCTGTGTTCTGTTTATATTCAAAGGAACATCGTAATTGGTGTTTTTCAAGGGAGACTGCAAAAGAGTGACAGTCCTAGCTAATGAAATAGGCCTTGCTCGTTTGTTTTCCCTTATTTCTTTATAGTATGCTATAAGTAATTTCCAGTGGGTTTATTTCTCCAGCGCTTAAGACATTTCTCTTCTGATCCGGCAGATGAGATCTGTCTAGCTTTCTTCATGTGGTTGTTTTTTTTTTTTTTTATGTGGTATCTCTGGGAATCATGCTTATGACTTTGACAATTGCCTCATGTATGTGACGTACATCAATAGCGCACCAAGTTTATTGGCTGAGACTCCCAGAAAAACAGAACTCTGTGACCTCAGTGAAGTTACTCGGTCTGTCTGGAGCAAAACTTCCTGGTCTGTTGTAAGAATAAGTAGTTAGTGTTTGTGTGTAACGCCTTACAGTTTGCCTGGCATTGTGAATAGTGACCCAGTGATGTGGAGTTCATTTTCTCTGATCCTCTATTCCTGTCCTGTCCATTCATATCATGTACGCCATATGTAGAGTACTCAGTGTTAGCTAATCGTCTGAATGAATGTCTCTATTGTGCCCTCAATATTGCCTAAATCTTGAATGATGCTTCTGCCAATATGTATTACATATCGACTTTCCTTTAATGACTCATTTCTGCCACACCCACAGACCTTCCCCTTTGTCATTACTTGGTGGTTTCTGTCTTTATATTCCCTTGAAAACTCTGTTTCTCAAAATTATATTCCATGTTTTTTTTTCTTTTTTGGGGGGCCACACCAGGTGGTTACTCCTGGCTATGTGCACAGGACCATATGGGTTTGGGGACCATATGGGACGCTGGGGGATCGAACCACTATCCATCCTGGGTCAGAGGCATGCAAGGCAGACGCCCTACCGTCTGTGTCACCACTCCAGCCCCAAAATTCCATCCCATCTTTACCAATAGTCCTAGCATGTTGAGATTCGAAACAGCTTTCTGTTTCCTTTTGGGGGGGGGCTTTAAGGACATGGATTTGAGCAACACCTAGCCATTTTCAGGGGCTAATCTTAAATCTGTGCTCTAGAGTGAGCCCTGGCCAGATTTGGGGGACCATACATACATGATGTTGGGGTAAATCACGGTCATTGCCGCTGCAGCCTCATGCAAGGCAAGTGTCTTACCTCCTGCACTCTCTCCAGTCCCTTTCCATTTCTCATCTCATGTTTATATATCAATAAAGAGGGGAGAAGAAGGACTGGAATATATTTTAGCTTGTCCCTCATTCTCAACCCTCAGCCTGTATTTCTCTCAGTCTATATGGGAGCTCCCTGTCTCCTCAGCATTCTCAGCATTTCATTGCTTTTGCTGAGTCAAGAAGAACTTCTCTCAGTAACCCCTTTCAGGACTCAAGAAAACAGTTTCCAGGAGGAGGAGCAGCATTTTAACAGCCATCCAATTAGATAAAACACCCATAATCGATAACGTATATGCCCAGCATATACCTTTACTTGAAGAGATCAAATGTTTGTGATATTGTTGTGTGTCTCCTCAAAAGATTGTCATCATTTTGCAAGGAGATGCTGTAAACCATTACATTGTACAGCTGGTTTTTATTGTGTTGGGATACACTGCCTCTGATTTCTGGTTTGAGATGGTGGTTGTTTTTGATTTGAGAGTGCCTTCTTGTTGCTTTGTTAACAGATGCTTAGTGCTTAGAGCACATGTTTTCCTAAAATATATATAGATATATATTTTTTTTCCCTGCATGAATCCAATTTTAGTGACTTTAAGCAGCTTCTGGCAAGTTGAAAGAACAGCTTGAGAAGTAAGAGCTATAATTACAGGAGCATTTTGATATAAGATACCAGTCAGAATCAGGCGCAACTGTTGTATTTAGTCTCTGTATACAGCCTGTAGGTGATAAAGTCGTCTTCTAAGTCTTCAGCTATATGTAGTTCAGGCGAAATGAATAGCTTCACCAGAAGTGATATGTCTTTAAACAGTCTATTGTTAGATAAAATAAGTAGCAGCTGGGGTGAAGTTTTTCAGTCCTGTGAGAAATGGCAACTGCCACGCCAAATTCTTCAAGTTAAAATGAAATCTCATTTTTATTTGTGGAGCAATATACTTATTGATTTGGTACTTTAGAATTTTACAGTATTATTTCTAAAGACCTTGCTTTACTACGAACAGTGAACCCCATGATGATGGCTTGTTAATTTTTTTCCTTTTAGTATTCTTTCCTTTTTTTTAAATAAAGTCTTTCGTTGAAGCACTGTGCAATATACAATTACAAAGTTGTTCATGACTGAGTTTTAGTCAGACAGTGTACAATGCCCTTCACCAATGCACATTTCCTAACGTCAGTGTCCCCAGTTTTCTTCCTGCCCTTTGCCATCTTCCTTGCTTGCCTCTGTTGCAGACATTTTTCTTTTCTTTTTCTCTCTATCTCTCACTGTGGTTTGCAGTATTATTACTGAAGCAATATTATGCATCACTTGATCACCTTTCAGCACCCAGTTCTTATCCAGGACGATCATTTCCAACTATCATTGCCATAGTGGTCCCTCCTCTGCCAAAACTCACTCCCTTGATGTTTATGGTGCAAGCTTCTGACCATGGACTGATTCTGCTGAAAAGCCCTCTACACTCCTATGTTCACTGCAAATTATTCATAATCTGGAAACAACCCAAATGCCTGAGACCAGATGAGTAGATAAAGAAATTATGGTACATACACAGTGGAATACTATGCAATTGTTTGGAAGAAGGAAATCATGGATGGCTATGGAGAGTATTTTGCTGAGTGAAATGAGTGAGAGAGAGAGGGATAGACATAGAAGGATCTCACAGATTTGTGGTATATATTAAAAAATATGATATTTTTTTTAAAATTTTAGGTGATATTTAAGGATTACTCCTCGCCCTGCACTCAGGGATTACTCTGGCAAGGCTTTGAGGACTATATGTGGTTCTGGGTATCAAACACAGGTCAGCAGCATGCAAGGCAAATATCCTATTTTACTGTTGGTGCAGCCCATAATAGTCTTTCATAGAGGGTTGAAAAGGTTTTGGTCTTTGTCGTAAGTAATTGCTGTTTATTTCCTTTCTGTTGATGTAAAAAAAATAAAATGCATACATACGCACACGACATTTTTTTGCCCTGCTTACTTTTGAAAATAATGTTTTCCCCCTTTCAACTTTATTTTATCTTCCATCTCTGAATGAAACCACCTGCTTCTGTATCACTGCTAAATAAGTAGAAAACCATATTGGAGTGGGCTGGGTTTATATTTGTAAAGTTATACAATCCGTAAGCTGATTCTCCTATAGACTCAGAACTGTAAAAGCTGTATTCATTTCACAGCATTCTGCAAAATGTCAGATTCCAACTCTTGATTTCCTTGAGCCCCAACATTTATGTTCTTTCTCTCTTCCAAATATGAAAATCTTTTCAAGGTTCTGACATAGCCAAGACTTATTTGGCCTAAAATGAGGGAATCCAATGGAAAATAGTGTCATATTCAGCTCCTATATTTGAGTCTCATTGTTCCCGAAGTTATTTGTACTGTATTTGGTCCTATTTGAACTTTCTAATAAAGTCACTTTCTGTTTTAGAAGAAATTACATCAGAAAGAAACACATTCTTTACGAATGCCTTTCCCTTTAGCCACATTATTTGCATGAATGAGAACACTGTGGGAATCCCCACAATGAAAACAAATCACATTGCTCATGCCCCGTCATTGGGGGGCTTTGAGTGGATTAACACCGTTTAGCATGAGAGCTTGGGCTGATTAACTTTGAGCAAACTGATGCAGTGATTTTCATTGAGTACTTTAGAGAAAGCTCAGAGAAAGCTGAAGGAACCTTTATGGTCTTTTATAAAATATTGTTAGTAAAAGTTTAATAGTTAATGTTTGGGTCCTCCACACTGGGATCTTTTTTATTGTTTTTGGGGCCTCAGCCAGCTGTACTCAGGGCTTATTCCTGGCTCTGCATAGGTATTATTCAGATCATTTATTTGTGGTGCAGGAGATTGAACCCAGGTCACACTGTGTGCAAGACAGACTCCCTACCCACTGTATGATCTCTGCAGCTTCCATAGGTGTTTCCTACCTGTACATCTTAGATCTGATGCAAAGCTACACTTGGCTATGACTAAATAGAATATGTCCTATATATTTATTAGTAGCATTTTATTTTGAAACATTGTTTTAAATTGCTTCATAAGAATGTATGGTAAGGGGCCAGAGAAATAGCACAGTGGTAGGGTGTTTGCCTTGCACACAGCCGATCCAGGACAGATGGTAGTTCGAATCCCAGCATCCCATCTGGTCCCCAGCCTGCCAGGAGCAATCTCTGAGTGCAAAGCCAGGAGTAACCCCGAGCACCCCTGGGTGTGTCCAAAAAAACCCAAAACAAAACAAAAATAAAAGAATGTATGTTAATATATAGATCCGTGAGCCTACCAGGAGTGATTTCTGAGTAACCCCTGAGCGCTGCCAGGTATGGCCCAAAAAACAACCAATAAATGAATAAATAAATAAATAAATAACAGTATTTTAAATATTTTTTAAAATAATATATGGTAATATATTGCAATTTTTATGTGGAATTAGCTTAGGCTGTCTTGAATTCCTTTCCTCTGATGTCTTAGTCATGAAACAGGTATGACTTTTCAAGTCTAGAATAGAATGTTGTTTTTGGCCAAAGGCCATAATAGAATTCCCAATCAAGAAACTCACAGACAAAAATGCTGTTGATAAAACACAGTTGGGGGGCCCGGAGAGTTAGCACAGTGGCGTTTGCCTTGCAAGCAGCCGATCCAGGACCAAAGGTGGTTGATTCGAATCCCCGTGTCCCATATGGTCCCCCGTGCCTGCCAGGAACTATTTCTGAGCAGACAGCCAGGAGTAATCCCTGAGCACCTCCGGGTGTGACCCCCCCCAAAAAAAAAAACCCAAACAACAACAACAAAAAACCACAGTTGGAATATGTTTGGGCATGAAACTATAATATATTGCTTTATTGATTTAACTAACTAGTAGATTTTGTCAGCAACCAGGGTTTAAAAAAGCAGAAAATCTAAAATGTTTGTGTGGAAACAATAAATGTGATTTAGAGCCCAAGAGACAGCACGGGAGTTAAGGAATTTGGGGTTTCATCCTGAGACTCTAAATGATCTTTGAGCACTGCCAGTATGACTCCAACCTCCAAGTATGACTTTAATGCCCCCAACCTAAATGATTTATTACAACTGAAAATATTCTCCTTTTTTGCCAGCTGAGAATGAAACCCAGGGCTTTATCATCAAGATCAATAAGTGCTGTTACCAAGTTACAACCCCAGTCCTGCTGAATTTATCCTAAAATAATAATAAGTTAAAAGCTCTTATGAGTGCCAAATATATAGAGCAAAGCAAAATTTATATTGGGAGGTAGTAGGCCTCGAAAGTATCACAAATACAAGTTTACTGTACATCAGATCTGACTTCTGCTTTTGATCACCTTCTGCCTATGATGGAAGCAGATTCTTATAAAGGCTAGTTTGAACCTTATTGATTGGTTGATTGATTGGTTTTTTGGGCTACACCCAATGATGCTCAGGGGTTACTCCTGACTCTGCTCTCAGAAATCGCCCCTGGCAGGCTGGGGGACCATATGGGATGCCGAGAATTGAACCAGGTCCCTCCTGGGTCAGCTGCATGCAAGGCAAATGCCCCACCACTGTGCTATCTCTCTGGCCCCCAAGGCTAGTTTAAGATGAGAAAGAAAAAAATTGAATTTAGTAAGCACTAATCATTACCCTATACTGGTAAGGTAGTCAAAAGTGTTTGAATAGATTTGAAAACCAGGTTGCTTGTTTACTTAACAGGTCAGACAAGTGACTATATTTCATGGACTCAGACATTGAACCATTCTGTTATTTTGTTTCTCAGGCCATACTCGATGGTGCTCAGGGCTTACTCCTGGCTCTTTGTTCAGGGATCACTCCTGGTGGGTTGGGGACCACATGGAATGCTAGACATCAAAATTGGGTCAGCGCATGCAAGGCAAACATCCTACCTGCTGTTCTTTTCTCTGACCCCCATTAAAGAATTCTTTGGTGCATATAGACTCAGCATTTTCTTTAGCCAAAACTGATTTCGTTTTGATAATTTTCAAAATTGGTATAAATATTGGATTCTAGATAACTACTACAGAAATTGTACCCTCTAACTAGGTGAGATCAAAAGTATTAAGTAATAAGAGGGGCTAGAGAGATAACATGGAGGTAGGGCGTTTGCCTTGAATGCAGGACGGTGGTTCAAATCCCGGCATTCCATATGGTCCCCCGAACCTACCAGGAGCGATTTCTGAGCGTAGAGCCAGGAGTAACCCCTGAGCGCTGCCAGGTGTGACCTCCCCCACCAAAAAAAATTCTTGAAAGCATCTTGGCTACAGTAGGAAAAAATTAAAAAAAAAAGAAGGAAGTAATAAGAGCTTTACTTGGAAGTTGAATTACACAGCTTTTAGTTTATTCACAACCTTTATTGTGAAACAAATTCCTTTAGAAAGGAATTTCCTTTAAATTTCCTTTAAAATGTGACCTTTGGGGGGACACATTTGTGTGTGTGTTGTGTGTTTGTGTGTGTAGGTGGAAGAGCTAATATTATGTATTCTCCTTTTTGCCAAAACAGACAAGAATCATTACCAGATACACTACAAAAACCTTTCAACTAGAACTTAACAATTTAAGTGTAGCAGTCAAGGGCATACATTTTCAAATGAAACAGATCTAGGTTTGAGCTCTGACATGTAAATTTTTGCATTATCTCAATTCAGTTATTTACCCTGTAAACTTGATCTCTAAAATATAGTTGATGTACAGATTAACGAGATAGCAAGTCTTCACTGTTATTAGAACATGAAATTTTTTTGTTTGCTTGTTTTTGGGCCACACCCAGTGATGCTCAGGAGTTACTCCTGGTTCTGCATTCAGAGATCATTCCTGGCTTGGGGGACCATATGGGATGCAGGGAAGGTTTGAACTGAGGTCCGTCCTAGGTTAGTCCTAGGTTAGCCGTGTGCAAGGCAAACGACCTACCACTTGCACCACCACTCTGGCTCCTCAAACATGACATTTTTTTAATAATAATTTTTATCCTGACCAAAAAGTGAGTAACAAATCTTTCACAGTAGTATTTAAGATACATAATGACAATAAATCAGGGCCATTCCCACCACCAGGGTTGTCCTCCTCCCTCCACCTCTTTTCCCAGCATGTGTCCCATATCTCCTCTTTGTCCCCCAGAGTGCTAGTGAAACTGTTCTCCTCTGTGTATAGCTTGTAGATAGGGTATCGATTCTATTGTTGACTTTAGGTTTGATGTTTATGTCAGATTCTTTTTTAATTCCACTCAATATTCATATGGCTGTTTGATCCTGTAACTGTTCATTTTTATTTTCCCCCTCAATTCATGAGGCAAAACAGAAAGAAAAGGGAAAAAAAAGATAGCAACTACCAAAAAAAAATAAAAGAATAAAATAAAAAGCACCCAACAGCAAAAGAATCACCAAATAATGACCACAAGAATGAAAAAGAAGGAAAAGAAAGAAAAAAATGAAGAAAGAAGAGAAGTTAAAAAAAAAGGAGTGCTGGTGTGGCAAGGTTTTGTGCCCCCTCCCCCCCCCCCTTTTTTTTGCATAGGCACAGTAAGTATTGGGGAAGTAAGAAAGGGAATTTCCTTGGCTTAAGAGATTCGGGGTTTCTCCGCCCTTGAAGCATACTGTCATGGGAACAACTACTGGCTACGTATGTGCTCATTACCACACCCCAGGGTCTTTTTTGTGGTGCCAGGAAACTTTTCGCTCAGTTGTGGATGATAAAATCAGGCCTCTGTAGCTAGAGATCTTGGTGGTTGGACTGGTCTTAGGACAAGGTCTAGGATAGTGTCTTTATGGTTCTAGAAATTCTGTTCCATCTTTTTTGTTGTAATCAGATCCTAGGCTGAAGCCTAGGATAGTCTTCCTTATGGTTCCCAAAGTTCTGCTCAGTCTTGTCAAAGTCGAGCCTCTGTAATTAGAGATCTTGATTTTTGTACACTTATTGATCCCAGAATAAGTTCTGCCCAGTCATAATTGTCAAAGTCAGTCTTCTGTAGTTAGAGCTCTTGGTTCTTGCACAGATCAAAGGACGCCATGTCTTCTGATTTCCTCTTACCATTAGGTGATGTGATAGAACAACCTGCTCTTAGCTCAAGTTGTCATTTCCTCGTTGTCGGGATGTAATATCAGAACTGGGGCAAGTTGGTGTCAGAGCGGTGTTAGAAATTTCCCAGTGGAGGTTGGTTCCTGGTGTTGTTGCAGGGAGTAGAACATGACTTTTTAAGGGTATCCATTAGAAACGAGTCATACGATAAAGCAAGAACTCTTCCATTGTAAGAAAACTAAGGCAAGACCAGAGTGAGAAAGAGTACTTGCTTTGTATCAGGCTGATTCTGGTTTGATCCCTAATATTCTTTGTGGTATCAAACCCTAAGTACTTCCAGCTGTGGCTGGAAAACAAAGCAAGACAAAAGAATCTTTCAATTAAATCATCATTTTAGCTCATGATGATGATGATGATGATGATGATGATGATGATGGAAATTGATGGTTTTGAAATGATCTATCCCTGTTTCCTGAACAAAAGCATGCATTCTGAGAGGACTCAATGAGGTGAAGGGTAGTTTCTGGGCCATAGAACACATGGTTTGCAGTATTTCTCCTTTTCTCTTTATAATGAAAACAGGAAACACAAAGACAATGTGGAAGCTTTTAAAGCACAGCTGATTTTTTTTTCCCCTTTGATTCCTTGTTTATTGTTTGACTTGGCATATTGTTTTACGTTTTCTAAGAGCTAATTGTGACATAGTTGGCATGCAATAGGCTGGATGTGTTAACGAGGACAGAGTTCTGATGTCTATATCCCCACCTGTTTGTTGTCAAGGGGGTGGGTGAGGAGTCACAATACAAACGAGTGTGGCCACCACACCACACCCCGACTTTGGTGTGTGACCTTGCCACAAGGTCACCAGGGAGGTCAGGATTTGTCAAAATTCACACAAGCATCTGCATAGCACAGACACAGGTGTCCTGTTATCCTTATTAGCAGTCTTCCTACTGTAGCCAAGATGCTTTCAAACTATGCGACCTGTCCCCCACAAATTTTCAGGCAGAAGTGATGTTTAGCTCTTCACAGGAAAAAGAAAAGTTTGTCCCAGGATTTTATGTGTGAATAGATATCTTACAGAAAGGAATTTCAGGGGAAGACTAATAATTAAGAGAATTGTTTTATTTAAGAAACATGAGAGGAGAGAGGAGAAAATTCTTTAAAGTAAAGGAAGAAATCATTAAAAAAATGTTTTTGAAGAAATCATGCAAATCTGGGGCCAGAGCAGTGGTGCAGCAGTAGGGTGTTGGTCTTACATGGGGCTGACCCAAGACAGACCTGGGTTTGATCCCCAGCGTTCCATATGGTCCCCCAAGCCAGGAGTGATTTCTGAGCGCATAGCTAGGAAGTAACCCCTGAGTGTTGGCCACTGGGTGTGACCCAAAAACAAAACAAAAAAGAAAGAAAGAAAGAAATCATGCAACTCAACTTGGGAAATATTATGGGGTCACTCCTGAATGGAGTCCTCATGGGTGCAGAAGACTCTGGAAAAGAGTGTCCATACAGTGAAAGTCACAGCCCTATTAGATGATGCCCAAATGGAAACCACTCACCCCAAGCTGGGGTTCAGGGAGTCACCAGCATAGGGACACAGTTGCTTCTAGAAACTGATTGACCTATCCAAGCAGTTTAGTCCGGGATCTCAGTGAAAATCAGATTTCTTTGTCAGGGTGCTCTCACCAACTTTGAATTCTGGTGGTCTTCTTTTAGAATCTTGTTTTGGTCAGTGTACAACCTTCAGATTTGGGCCAGGTCATCTCAAAAGTCTTTTGTTTGTTGCCTTTTTTTCCTTTGTCTTTTGGAGAGCATCCCTGATCCTCAGGGACTATTTCTGACACTGTGCTCAGGAGTGAGCCCTGGCTGTGCTCGGGGACCATATTGCAGTGATAGAGATCTATCAGTTTGGGCCAAATTACAAGGCCTTACCCCTATACTATTTCCAGCTTTTTCTAGTGAAGCATTTGGTCAAGATTTTAGCCTATTTTTATTTATTTTAGTTTGGGGACCACCTGAAGCTCTACACTCAGGGATCCAGATGGGGCTCAGGAGACTATCTGGGGTTCTGGGGATTGAACAGAGTCAGTTGCCTGCAAAGAAAACACTACCTTCTGTACTATCTCTCTGGCTCCAAAGTTTTAGCCCTTTTTTCTCTCAGTATTTTTCTTTTTTTTTTTTTCCTAAATAAAATCTTTATTTAAGCACCATGATTACAAGCATGACTGTAGTTGGGTTTCAGTCATAAACAGAACACCCCCCCCCCCCGTTCACCAGTGCAACATTCCCACCACCAATGCTCCCCCTCCTTCCCAAGTCCTGCCTGTATTTGCGACAGGCATTCTACTTCTCATTTAGATGGTCATGATAGGGGGCCGGTGAGGTGGCGCTAGAGGTAAGGTGTCTGCCTTGCAAGCGCTAGCCAAGGAAAGACCGCGGTTCGATCCCTCGGCATCCTATATGGTCCCCCCAAGCCAGGGGCAATTTCTGAGCGCTTAGCCAGGAGTAACCCCTGAGCATCAAACGGGTGTGGCCAAAAAAAAAAAAAAAGAAAAGAAAAGATTGTCATGATAGTTGTTAGTGTAGTTATTTCCCTAACTGCACTCAGCATTCATTGTGGTGAGCTTCATACTCTGCGCTGGTACTTCTGGCCCTCATCTCTATTGTCTCATTATTACAATAATGTCCTTAATTTATTTTTGATTTGCAAATTTATTTATAGTATAGTCGTGTGAGGCATTAAATGTGACCTTCCCTTCACCAATGTCCCTAATCTCCCATTCATTACCATAGCCTTCCTCCATGAAGGCCCAAACAAATTTACTTCATATTGTTTGTTATAACACAAAGATAAATGGAAGGATCAAAACTCAGGATCAATTCAAAATGATTGTTCTCTCTCCCTGGTGTTAGTAAAGTCATTGTCTAAGGATTTACTGGGCTTTGGTTGGTTCTGGGCTATTACTACTATCAAATATTAAGGTGTCCAGAATTTATAAATCTGAAACAAATTTAGTGGGTTGGAAGTATGATAAGGTTAAATCACAGAGCTGGGCCATTTCTGTCAGAGGATATAAAGGCTGGCATTCGGCTGCTGAGTTCATGCCAAACTCCTGAGTTACCCTGACTTACTGCAAATGCTATAGAACAGTTATTTTCTTCTGGACCATGATGTAGGGACTAGACAGGTTTTTCTGCCTGGAATATGGTAGCAGTGGACTGGGGCTCCTGGATTTTCCAGTGATGGGGTGGGTGCAGGGGCCACTCTACCCAATCTACTTCCAAAACAGAAGACCCAAAGCTTTCAGCCCTATAGTCCTATCTCATTTTGCCTATTTTAAAAACTTGTGCCGGAACAGTGGCGCAAGCGGTAAGGCAACTACCTTGCCCATGCAAGTCTAGGATGGACAGTGGTTTGATCCCCCAGCATCCCATATGGTCCCCCAAGCCAGAAACGATTTCTGAGCACATAGCCAGTAGTAACTCCTGAGCATCACCAAGTGTGGCCCAAAAACAAAACAAAACAAAAAAGCAAAAAAACCTGAGCTTTCTCATTATTGAGTTTTGCATTCTATTTTTAATAATAATTTTTATTTTGACCAAAGTGGATTACATATCTTTCACAGTAATATTTTTAGGTACATATTGACATTGAATCAGGGGATTCCCATCACCAAAGTTGTCCTTCTTCTACCCCCGTTCCCATATCCCCCTCCCTTACCCCCAAGGCTGCTAGTATAAGTGGTCCTCTCTGTCTAGCTTGTTGTAGATTGGGTATCGATTCTTTTGTTGTTTTTGCATTCTTTATAGAGCTGGATATGTGTCTTTTATTAGATTATGCTTTGTAAATAACTTTATCTGCAGTCTGTGCTTACCTTTTCATTCTCTTAACAAATAGTGCTTTCACCTTCAGTAGGGGAGATGGCTGGAAGGGTTGATGAAGTAGTTTGCATGGGAGAGACCAAGTTGCATAGGCCTCCCCCTGGGTACCACTTGGTACCCTTGAGCACTGCTAGCCATGCCCCCCCAAAAATAACAAACCTTTAACATTCAACTTAGGTGAATTTATTTGGGTTTGGTAGGTTTTGTTTGGTTGGCTTGTGAGAGGAGGTGAGCAGGGAGTATTCCTCAGAGCATCTCTTTCCCCAGTGATATTCAGCCTTATGTGGCCCCAAAAGATCTGTATGAAGGCTGGAGCTGTGCTGCTCAAGGGCTACCTGGGCTACACCCAACTGATGCTGAGGCTCAGAGTTTAGACTGATTACTGATTGCATGAATTAAATGGTGATTAACCTGCATGTTAGACTATTAGAGAACTATTTTCAAATTTGAGTTATATGAAGAACTTTGAATTATATACTAGTGTTCTTATGTTATAATGTTAAATTTACAATACTGGCCATAATATCCAGCATATATATTCACGTAACTGTATATGTATAGATTTGTTTGAGCAAAATATCAAATCAACATTTGTGCTTTGAACATTAATAATGGAATCACTTGGGCATTACATTTTTTCTTGGAACTGAACTAGTCTATGTTCTAGATTCACTAATGTCTGAAAAAAATGGGTCAAAATTATGTATTTTAATAAATTTTATGTTTATTTAATCCTAATGATTAAATAATCCTATGATCATGCAATAAAACATTACACAACCATTACAAAGAATGAAAAATAGATGTCCATGTACGAGATTCTCCAAGCTATTTTGTAAGTGGGGAGAAGCTAATTGCGGATAAAATGCCTAGTAAGACAAAAAAAGAAGAAGCAGTCTTGAGTTACAACTGGTGAAGCCAGAAATACATCTCACAAAGCCTCTTCCTTCCCCTTGGTTTGTTTCCCTGAAAAATGGTAGAAGCTTAAAAATTGATCTGTCTGGGCCAGAGAGATAGCATGGAGGTATAAGGCATTTGCCTTTCATGCAGAAGGTCAATGGTTCAAATCTCGGCATCCCATATGGTCCCCCAAGCCTGCCAGGAGCAATTTCTAAGCATGGAGCCAGGAGTAACCCCTGAGCACTGCTGGGTGTGACCCAAAAACCAAAAAAAAAAAAAATTGTTCTGTCTGGGGCCTAAGAGATAGCATGGAGGTAAGGCATTTGCCATGCATGCAGCAGGTCGGTGGTTCAAATTCCAGCATCCCATATGGTCCCCTATTCCTGCCAGGAGCGATTTCTGAGCATAGAGTCAGGAATAACTCCTAAGAGCTGTGGGGTATGACCCAAAAAAGCCAAAGCAAAAAAAAAAATTTTATTTTTGTTCTAAGAAAGGAATGGAATTAGTGAAAGGGATATATCAGTTTCAGTACTGGGATGCTTTGACAAAAAGAGTCAGAAGAAGCAAGAATACCAGTCATCTCTATCAACTGCTTTCAAGTTGGGTATTGCATTAAAAACCAAATGAACAAAAAAGCTAGGCTCTAGAGAGATTGTACAGCAAGTAGAGTGCTTGCCTTGCACATGGCCTACTTGAGTTTTACTCCTGGCATCCCATATGGTCCCCTGAGCATTGACAGCTGTGGCCCAAAAAAAACAAACAAAAAAATTCCAAAAATGATGGTATTCTTAAGTGATTAAACATCTTTATTTTATTCTGAAAAGCACTGTTACTCTTTTTTTAATTTTGGTTTTAGGGTCATACCTAGGAGCGCTCAGGACTTACTCCTGGCTCTACGCTCAGAAATTGCTCCTGGCAGGTTCAGGGGACCATATGGGATGCCAAGGTTTGAACCACCATGCTTCTGCATGCAAGGCAAATGCCCTCCTACCTCCATGCTATCTCTCCGACCCCCTGTTTTTCTTTTTAAAAGAAGAAAAGGGGGGGTTCAGCTTATAAAATTCTACCTATTTAAAGAATGTATAGTTTTCTGGTAGTTGGGGTGGCACTTCAGAAAAGATGACAGCACAGGGGAATTTCACAGCATCTATTCAGCCTGAAACTAAAACAAATTAAAAAGGGAAACAGCTTATTCCTGTTATTTTGACTTCCTCTTATTGTGTCTGCCTTGGCATGAGTCGGCCTTGTGATTTGGGATTAATCAGAGTTTATTTCTATCTGCACCCATGGAGAAGAGAAAGGAAACCAAGAGTGCTTCAAAAATTAAAGCCATTTGTATTGTATGTAGTTCAACAGTTACAAGGATAAGATACAATAATAAGAACTGGAGAGAAAAGTGAGATTAGGTTATGTTAAGAAAGAACTTCAGGGGGCCAGAGAGATAGTACAGTGATAGGGTGTTTGCCTTGCACAAAGCTAATCCCCAGGAGACGGTGGTTCGATTCCCGGCATCCCATATGATCCCCTGAGTGCTACCAGGTGTGCCCCCCCTCGCAAAAATAAATAAATAAATAAATAAATAAATAAATAAATAAAACAGACCAAAAGAACTTCAGCTTTATTTAGTCAAATTTTGAGCAAACATTCATATATTAATGGCCTAATTAAAAGACTTGTAATCTTAAGAAATGCAGACAATCTCTTCTCAGACCCCCCTCCTCCCTCCTCCTCTCCTTAGCACCTCTCCCCCATCTCCTCCTCCTCCTGCCCCCCAAATCTTTCCCCCCACTCTGAGGAAAAAAAATAGAGAAAAAAAAGAAATACAGTGTGAGTGGTGGACGGTGAAGACCTGAGAAAACGTTTACTTTCCCTTCTTCCTGCCCCTTTGTTATTCCTCATGTTGCGAAGTCCAGAGCTCTTATTTACAGTGCCAGGAATCACCACAGCAGTGCTGTTACACTGAGGGCCCCACTCCTACTAGGCAGTCCCGAGGCCCACATATTCTTTGTTTTGTTACTGTGTTAAGCTATACCTGGTAATGCATGGAGGCTAATCAATCCTACTGTTGCTCAGGGGGATGTCCAGTAACCAGATAGAGCTCAAGCCATTCCCAGACACAACACATGTATTCAACCTGCTGGGCTATCTGTTTAAAACCTTGTGGAAATCTGTCTATTCTAAACACAGTTAGGGAAGTGGAGAAACAAAATGTAGTGTGAATTTGAGCTTTGTTACCTTCACATCCCTGACTTTCTCCCAAAGATCAGTGAGTCAATTCTCACTACTTTTCAGTTTCTCTTCTTTTTCTGTTTTGTTTTGGTTTGGGGTCACACCTGGTGGCGCTCAGGGGTTATTCCTGGCTCCGCGCTCAGAAATCGCTCCTGGCAGGCTTGGGGGAACCATATGGGATGCCGGAATTTGAACCACCATCCATCCTGGATCGGCTGCGTGCAAGGCAAATGCTCTTCCACTGTGCTAGCCCTCTCTGAGCCATCATTCCCAACTTTCATTGTTTTCTGCCCTGACTGCATTCTCCCGTTATTTGTGGCATGCTTCCTGCCATGGACTGGCCCTCCTGGCCCTTGTCTCTAGATATTACCATGCAATTTATAAATATATATATATATATATATCCCACAAATGAGTGCAATCGTTTTATGTCTATCCCTGACCCGCTGGCTCATTTTGCTCAACATAATATTCTCCATACTCCCTCCATGTATAAGTAAATGTCATGACTTTATTTCTTCCTAACAGTTGTGTCGTATTCCATTATTCCATTGTGTAGACTTTCCATAATTTCTCCATCCATTCATTTGTTCAGTTGAATCATTTCTTAATGTGATTTCTCTTTTTCTGTACAGGATTAATAGTAATAGTAGAATTTGTCTCTTCATGTTGAAAGTATAGCTAGTTGTAGGGATTTTTTTTCTCTTATTTTCTTTAACTTTTATTTTTTATTTGTTAGTTTGTTTTGGGGCCACAGCCAGTAGTGCTCAGGTAACTCCTTGCTCTGCGCTCAGAAATCACTCCTGGCAGGCTTAGGGGACCATATAAGATAAAAGGGATTGAACCCAGGTCGGCAGCATGCAAGGCATATGCCCTACACTGTGCTATCGCTCTGAATAGTTGGAAATGATCCGTCTAGATATGGTGCTAAAAGGAGACATATGCATGATACCTTCAGTAATAATATTACCAACCACAGTGTGTGTGTGTGTGTGTGTGTGTGAGAGAGAGAGAGAGAGAGAGAGAGAGAGGCACAGGGAACTTGAGGGAGACATTGGTGGTGGGAAATAAGCATTAATGAAGGGTGTTATACATTGTATGACTGAAACTCAAAAATCTCTCTTATTTTCTCTAACTTCCCTCCTCCCACTAAACAAAAGTTCCATGATGGACAGGCACTTAATCCATTTTAATATTTCATCCAGGAATCTTGAACCTAACAGGTTCTTCAGAAATATTTGTCATAGGAAAGAATAAGGTCACAGACACACACCCTTTAACTTGATTGTATTCAAGATTGAAAAGAGCTGGCTACTTATTATCTCATATTTTGTGAAGAGTAACTATAATCAAGTGTTTCGGAACTTTTACTGTTGTTATTTCTCACTCAGAGACAGTATTTACAGTTCTCCCTACATATAAAAACAATTTGTTCTTTTGACAGGAAATCACGACTTCGTTTCCGTATGTGTAGTCAACGATGCTAAATCATGGGTATATGTGCATGTCTTCCCTGCATATTTGTTTTCATCTAAAAACCTTCGAAGAGTAGATATTATTTTTCAACTGATATTTTGCTTCATGTCTGTTCCTGCATATCAGGATACGGTCATTTGCATTCCACCTGGTTAGTAATTAAAGAATGTTCTAGATTATGTTGTGCTGGGGATTAAACCTAGGTTGGACTTTTGTTTTTTTGTTTCTTGGTTTTACTTTTTGGTTTTTGAGTCACACCCGGCAATGCTCAGGGGTTTCTCCTGGCTCTACTCTCAGAAATCGCTCCTGGCAGGCTCGGGGGACCATATGGGGTACCGGGATTTGAACGACCGACCTTCTGCATGCAAGGCAAACGCCTTACCTCCATGCTGTTTCTCTGGCCCCATAAGTTGGACTTTTTTTTGCAAGGCACCTCCTGAACCTGTACTGTATCTCCCTTCCTGTTTTGTTTTTAGAGACTAAAGCATTGTTTGCTTTTCTTTTCTTTTCTTTTCTTTTTTTTTTGGGGGGGGGGGTTTGGTTTTTGTTTTTTTTTTTGTTTTTGGGCCACACCCAGTGTTGCTCAGGGATTACTCCTGGCTGTCTGCTCAGAAATAGCTCCTGGCAGGCATGGGGGACCATATAGGACACTGGGATTCGAACCAACCACCTTTGGTCCTGGATCGGCTGCTTGCAAGGCAAACGCTGCTGTGCTATCTCTCCGGGCCCATTGTTTGCTTTTCTTTATCTGTTAGATTGATTTCAAAATGCATTTTTTCAACCAATAACTTTTCTTAGTTTTTTCTGTCTAAAGTCTGTATGTCCCATCTCTGTCTTCCAGGATGCAGCTATTATTATCCTGTTTCTTGAGTCCTTTGATCTTGTTTTTTGACTTTCACAAAATCTCTCTCATCCCTTTCTCTGCTTTGCAAACGTCGCAAACTTTTCGTTACTTTGATAACGTCCAGCTCTTTTCTCCTTGAAATCTTCCCTTCCATTTCTTACAATGGCTTCCGTCCATGGGACAAAGGACTTTTCTCCATGTCAGATCTACAAAGTGATTGAGAAAGAATGTCTTAACAAAGTCTTAGGGGCTTCACTGGAGCCCCTTTTCCTGTTCTTGGTGAGGTTCCAGTGGGAACAGGAATCTAGTTATTTCCTCTCATCTGGCAACCTCCCATTTCCCAATGGTTTTGCTTTCCTTAAACCTGAAAAGGGGGGAGGGGCGGAGAGATAGCATGGAGGTAGAGTGTTTGCCTTACATGCAGAAGGACAGTGGTTCGAATCCCGGCATCCCATATGGTCCCCCAAGCCTGCCAGGAGCAATTTCTGAGCATAGAGCCAGGAGTAACCCCTGAGCGCTGCCGGTTGTGACCCAAAAACCAAAAACAATAACAAAAACAAAACAAAACAAAAAAAAACTGAAAAAGGAACACCTCTCTTATCCCCAAAGAGAAGTCCTATTCTGGCCTGTATGTTCTCTGGTTTGTCCCCTTTCCACTGACTTCATAGGCTGTAATCTACTTCAGCAGCCTGATTATTTCCAGAAGCCAGTTCAGATATTTTTTTAAATTTTATTTATTAATTGATTGGTTTTTGGGGCCACACCCAGCAGCTCTCAGGCATTACTCCTGGCTCTGCGCTCAGAAATCGCTCCTGGCAGGCTGGGGGGGGGGACGACCATATGGGAGGCTGTGAATCAAACCTGGTCCCTCCCGGGTCGGCCACATGCAAGACAAATACCTTACCGCTGTGCTATCTCTCCTGTACCATCTTCTCTCGCAGAAATATTTTTTTTTCTCAAGGGAACAGACTAGAGAGAGGAATAAAGATGTTAAGACTGAAAAGCAAAAAGTGGGTTGTGGATGTGTCAGATGCAGTCAAAGATCACTTGGTTAGTAATTCAAGAATGTTCTGGATCAAGACCTTAAGTTGTGCTGGGGATTAAACCTTGGTTGGACTCTTGCAAGGCAACTCTTGAATCTGTACTCTCTCTCCTTTCTGGCTCTGGAGAGATAGCTTCAGCAGCACTTAGGTTTGCTCGCCCTGATAGTCTGTTAATATTGTGGCCTTCAAACCCTGTTGTAATATCTTCATTCTACCCTGCTTTTGCATTCCCATGAATAGCCTCTTGTATTAACGCCGCCCCAAATTTATTCTGTATTTTAAGAATCTATTTTATTTGCCTTTTTTTTTTTATTTGGGGACTACACCTGGCAATGTTTCCTGGTTACATTACGCCTGGCTCTGCACTCAAAAATTACTCCCAGTGGGTTCAGGGGACTACCCTATGAGATACCAGGGCCCAGGTTGGCCATGTGTAAGGCAAATAGGCTCCTAGAGTACTAATAGAATACTATTGCTCTGGCAATAGTATTTAAGAATACTATTTAGTATGTAAGAATAGTATTTAAGAATCTTGTTTCAAACAGATTTGCAAAGGCCATACCCATCCCATAATTTTAGAGCTTCCTACGCTCTCTCCATAAAATCTCCTGATTGGAAGAAAAACAAAAGATTGCCTTTCATGTTAATGTTTAGTGTGACTTTTTTAAAGATTTTTTTTGGGGGGCGGCCATACCTGGTGACTCTCAGGAGTTACTCCTGGCTATGAGCTCAGAAATTGCTCCTGGCTTGGGGGACCATATGGGACGCTGGGAGATCGAACCACGGTCCATCCTAGGATTAGCACGTGCAAGACAAACACCCTAAGGCTTCCGCCACCGCTCCAGCCCCTTAAAAGAATATTTTTTAATTTTGCAATTGATTGCCACCTGTATACTCATCATGGAAAAGCCTTAATACACATCTAATAAGTTTTTTCAGTTCCTAGAGACATTTTTGGGGTCTTGATTGTAATCATGGGGTAGTCCTCTGTTTGGAGAACTCAGACAGGTTTTAGATTGTGTGCCCCCTAACACACACACACACACACACACACACACACACACACACACACACACACATACTTCATGGCTTTTCCTGCGATTCTTTAAACTAGTCCCATTTATCTGCCAGCTCCACCCACTTCCAGGGTTTGCCTTTTCCTTCCTCTTCCTTAGGAGCAGAAGGTCTGGATCTTAAAATTTCTGATCAAATAAACTGTACTGAGTGTTCCTGTAAATATACTGATACTGTTTGAAAAACATTTCAACAAGCCAAAGGCTGCTTGTTCATTATGACTGGGGACCTTAAACTTTTCCAGCAGATGTTTCAGCTGCTTAAGACCAAAGAGCTCGATGTTATTGAGTCAAGTCTATCTTCCTAGATTTTATCCCATATCTCTTAGCTTATGGGATTGTCCATCAAATATTAAGTGTCAGTTTAAAGCACTCCTGAGTGTTGACTTCAGTCAGTTTTACAAATGCACAAATGTTCTAGACACAGAACAGTCTCCTCACCCAGAAAATGATGTTCTTTCCTCCTGGTTTTCTCCCTGTATCCATCTCCCTGTCCCTACTGTTTCACTAGATTGTTTTTACTAGAGATTAGTTCTGATCATTCATTTTAGCCATGCCTATAGCTAATATCTAGTAGCTTCTAGTAGCTGTAGTGTGATATCTTGTTCAGATTTACACCTCCCTGATTACCAATGATTTGAGCAGCTGTTTACATGCTCTGGGACCATTTGTATCTCATCTTTGGGTCTTTGATCACCCCTGGTTTATTTGGGAAGTATAGCGAAGTAGATGTCAGCTCATATATTTTTTTAAACTTCATTAATTGATTAATTGATTTTTGGGCCACACCCAACGGAGCTCAGAGGTCACTCCTGGCTCTGCACTCAGAAATCACTGCTGGAAAGCTGGGGGACCATATAGGATGCTGGGAATCAAACCAGGTTCCTCCCAGGTCGGCTGCATGTAAGGCAAAAGCCCTACCACTGTACTATCTCTCTGGCCCCCCAGCTGATATTTTAAAAGGTGTATTTTAAAAAGGTCTTCCTGGAGGTGGAGGAGAGAACTTAGTCTAATGCATCATTTAAAATCTTTCATTTAGGGGCCAGAGCTATAGCACAGTGGCAGGGCATTTGCCTTGTATGCCGCCAACCTGGGTTCGATTCCCGGCATCCCATATGGTCCCCCAAGCCAGAAGTGATTTCTGAGCGAAGAGCCAAGAGTAAATTCTGAGTGCCTCCAGGTGTGGTCCAAAAACAAAAAACAAACAAACAAAAATCTTTCATTTATGTGTAGGGCACTGTGTTCCCCAATATTTCTTGAATTCCTCTTGTAATTTGTAATATTTGTAATTTGTAATATGTAATTTCTTCCCTACCTCAAGAAGTCACTCTAAAGGTCAAAGGCCTAAATGTATTTGTAACTTGTTTCAACCACATAATAGACTTTTATTTTTACAAAGGCAGAACAAAAAAGAAGAAAAAAGTTCAATACATTTTATTTTATTTTCATCTGGAGTTTTTACCTATGTGTGGAATTCTGTATAAGGAATCTGAATGTCAAAATGTCTACATCATACTGTTTACCCATAATTTTATTTTTTTAAACTTGATTATTGATTTGTTGGTTGGTTGGTTGGTTTCTGGGCCACATCCAGCGGTGCTCAGGGGTTATTCCTGGCTCTGCACTCAGAAATCGCCCCTGGCCATTTAGGGGACCATATGGGATGCTGGTAATGGAACCCAGTCCCTCCTGAGTCAGCCATATGTAAGGCAAACGCTCTATCTCTGTGCTATCTCTCTGCGCCCCCCCCCCCCCATCATTTTATTCTATCAACAAAGCAGTCTACTAACTGGAAGTACCATACTTGTACTAAATTTATCATTTTTAGCCTTTAATAGACATTAGAGTACTTTAGTCAAATGATTATCATTATGAATGGTTGTCTGTCCTTAAGTAAATAATTACTTTTCAAATATCTGTGGTTTCAAAAGAATCCCAGAGAACTTCTTTGAAACTTATTCTACTTCAAAATCAGTTTGCTGAATGTATGAAGTAATAATGCCTGGACCAGAGTAATGGTACAGTGGGTAAAGTAGTTCCTTGCTCATGAACTACCTGGGTTCTATTTCTGGCACCATAGACGGTTCGCTGGCCACAGCCAAAAGTCATCCCTGAGCACAGAGCCAGGAGTAAGCCTTGAGCACTGCCAGATGTCATCCCCAAGCCCAAAGTTTTACCAAAAGTAAAGAAAAAGAAATGTTAAAAAAAAAAAATTAGGGCCAAAGAGATAGCATGGAGGTAGGGTGTTTGCCTTGCATGCAGAAGGATGGTGGTTTGAATCCGGGCATCCTATATGGTCCTTGGAGCCTGCCAGGAGTGATTTCTGAGCATAGAGCTAGGAGTCACCCCTGAGTACTGTTGGATGTGACCCCCCCAAAAAATTTAAGTGATTATACTAAGAAAATTGTAGGAGTTTTTTGAGGAGTGGGGATTGTGTTGTCCAGAATTGATCCCAAGAGCATCTTTCCCACACATATATGCACTTTATTACACTTTTACCTATAAATTCAGATACGTACATATTTCCTATGTTTTTCTAACCTGAACTCAGTATTCCCTTTTTGAGACAAAATTCCCTTTTATTCTTTCATAGGCTTATTCAGATTTTCTCCTAAATCTTTTTGATTCTCCCCATCCTCGTGTTTTATTTCCTAATTTTTTATCATGAATCCATGATTTATCAAGTTGTTCATGATGAAGTCATTTCAGGGATTCAGTGTCCAAGAACCGATCCCCCACCAGTGTGACCTTCACTTCATTGGGTCACCAACTTCCTACCACCGCCGTAGCCTGCCTCCGTGCAAGCACAAATTTACTTCCTATTATTACAACACAAATGCAGATGGGATTATCCAAACTTAAATCAGCAGGTCAATTTGAAATCATTGTTCTCTCTCTATGGTGTTCTTTTTTTTTCTAGCTTTAAAAAATAATGAACTTTATTTCAGCACCGTAGTTACAAAATTTGTTCATGGTTGAGTTTCAATCAGGGAATGTACACCACACCTCACCAATGCATACTTTCCACCACCTTTGTCCTGTTTCCCTCTTGGCTTCTGCCTTTGATCCTCCCTGCCCTGTCCCATAGCTGCCTTTGTGGCAGACATACCCTCTCTCTGTCTCTTCTTTTTCACTGTGATTTGCACTATTGCTAATGAAGGGGTACCATACCTAGCACTTTATCCCCTTTTGACACCCAGTTCTTGTCCAGAGTGATCAGTTCCAACTATTATTGTCGCAATGAACCATCCACTACCCTAACTGC
Organism: Suncus etruscus; assembly: GCF_024139225.1. Classification (NCBI taxonomy): domain Eukaryota; kingdom Metazoa; phylum Chordata; class Mammalia; order Eulipotyphla; family Soricidae; genus Suncus; species Suncus etruscus. The sequence goes on along the minus strand of NC_064866.1, from coordinate 11,793,837 downwards.
ATTCGCCATTCTTTGTGGCAAGCTTCCTATCAACTCCATGTAACTTTCCATCAAACTGCCTGTGATATTACTGTGATGTTTGAGGTGTCCATGACCTCTAGATCTGAAACGAATTTAGTAGTGTGGTAGTTTGAAGGCTAATTTGTGGAGCTGGGCCATTTCTGTCAGAAGGTGGAGGGTGTGGTGCTGGGCTGTTGTAGTTCATGCAAAAAGAGGAATCATCCTTTTCCCCTTCCTGCAAATGCCACAGAATCAGCCCCAGATCTGACTACCTGGGAGTATTGGCAGCCATTTTCTTTCGAATCTTAATAGAATTGGGCTGTTTTTCTCCTCCTTATTAAATATGTGTATATAGAATGTATTAGCATAGAATTATAAATACTATCAGTTTTTTTTTCATTTTTATCCCTTTAAAAAAGAGAAAGATAAATAGATCTTGAAAAAATATTAATTTGCTGATTTACAATTTTATGAAATTTCAGGAGTTTATGTTTCTTCATCTGTACATGTGTGAGTATTACCCTCTTCACAAAAAATAAACTTTTTTGTTGTTTTTTTTTTTTTTTTTTTTTTTTTTTTGAGGGGAGGTCACACCCAGCAGCACTCAGGGCTTACTCCTGGCTCTACACTCAGAAATCGCTCCTGGCTGGCTCAGGGGACCATATGGAATGCTGGGATTTGAACCACTGTCCTGCATGCAAGGCAAATGCACTACCTCCATGCTATCTCTCTGGCCCCCCACAAAAATTTTTAAGATTTATCTCATGTGGGATATAAAAAAAAAACTATTCTTTTGGATTGCAAGTTGTTAGGGTTTTTATAATATTTTAACTCACATCTTTGTACTAAAACTGAATAAGTACCTCAGAAATACCTCTGCGTCACCATCCTGTGGTGATCTGGAAAGCTGAGTTCCAGATTTTTTTCAGAAAATGAAAAGGACTTCTAGGACAAATGGCATGCCTAAAAATGTGGCACTTATTATCCATAATGGTTGTTTTATTTTCAGTTGCTCAAATATAGAGATATTTTAAAATTACTCCAGAATGGGGCCGGAGAGATAGCATGGAGGTAGGGCATTTACCTTGCATGCAGGACAGTGGTTCAAATCCCGGCATCCATATGGTCCCCCGAGCCTGCCAGGAGTGATGATTTCTGAGCGTAGAGCCAGGAGTAACCCCTGAGCGCTGCCGGGTGTGACCCAAAAACAAACAAACAAAACAAAATAAAATGACTTTAGAATGTAAATTATTTGAATTGATAGACTCAACTATGTGTAGAGGGTTCTTTTTAACATGCTCTTGGTAGCATTAATAATATATCATTTTAGACTCAATTATATTCTTTATGATTTCTGGCCTAGAGGTATTTAATCATTTTTAAGGCATTAGTATTTGTGCTAAGTACTTTTACTAATAAAAGTAATCACTTTGGGGATGGGAAGAGTACAGCGGCAGGTTGTTTACATGGCACAGGCTGATGCAGGCTTGAGGTTTGATCTCCATCTCAAGGCAGTGGGGTGGGTTCAATACCCAGCACTTCAAAATAAAAAAGTTAAAACTAAATATTAAAACCGTCACTCTATAATGGAGAGTAAATGGCAAAGATGCATTCTGATAGTGATGGTGCCAGCCTTGAAAATAAGATCTTGGGGGGCCGGAGAGATAGCATGGAGGTAAGGCATTTGCCTTTCATGCAGGAGGTCATCGGTTCGAATTCCGGCGCCCCATATGGTCCCCTGTGCCTGCCAGGAGCAATTTCTGAGCCTGGAGCCAGAAATAACCCCTGAGCACTGCCGGGTATGACCCAAAAACCACAAAAAAAAAAAAAGAAAATAAGATCTTGGGCCCAGAGAGATAGCACAGCAGCGTTTTGTCTTGCAAGCAGCTGATCCAGGACCAAAGGTGGTTGGTTCGAATCCTGGTGTCCCATATGGTCCCCCGTGCCTGCCAGGAGCTATTTCTGAGCAGACAGCCAGGAGTGACCCCTGAGCACAGTCGAGTGTGGCCCAAAAACCAAAAAAAAAAAAAAAAAGAAAAAGAAAAGAAAAGAAGATCTTGAACATAAACCTTCAATTAATTAAGCCTTAGATGTGGAACCATATTTCACATTGGTGATTATCATCCCAAAAAATACAGATTAGTTTCCTATTCTTAAGCTTGAAGTAAATTTCTGGACGCTGCATTGCCAGGCCAAATTGTCCAGTTGTAAGTATCAATGAAGTGCTCCCCCCAACAATGCTTGGCAGGTCCCCAAAATAAAAAAGTATGGGCTATATATGACTATTTCATTATATTATTTATGCATATAATTCATAATAGTGAGCCCCCTTAAAAAGGTGACTTTTTTAGGCTTTTTTTTTTGTTTTTTTTTTTTTGCTTTTGGATCACAGTTGGTTACTTCTGGCTCTGTGCTCAGAAATTGCTCTGGGCAGGCCCCAGGAACCATGTGGGAAGCTGGGATTTGAACCACCGTTCATTCTGGATCGGCTGCTGGCAATCTCTCCGACCCCTAGGCATTTTTTTTTTTTTTTTTTTTGTGGTTTTTGGGTCACACCCGGCAGTGCTCAGGGGTTATTCCTGGCTCCAGGCTCAGAAATTGCTCCTGGCAGGCACGGGAGGACCATATATGGGACGCCGGGATTCGAACCGATGACCTCCTGCATGAGAGGCAAACGCCTTACCTCCATGCTATCTCTCCGGCCCCGGCATTTTTTTTTTTAAAGTTAATCATAACAACGGAAATTTAGGGAATAAGCAGGACAAATTCTAAGGATATTATGTGGTTTTCTTTTACAGTTTTTTTTTTTTTTGTATTAAGACACTGATTTACAAAGGTCTTCATAGTTGAGTTTTAGACAAACCATGTTGCAGCTTCAGTCCCACCACCAGTACTTCTGGTACTTCCGTTATTCAGCCTGTGATAGTGAGAATGAGTAAGAGATGACTAGTCTGTTTTGTCTGAAGTTGTAAGAGCCTCTCATTGCCTCTGTCTAGCCAGTCAATTATTTGCCTGCTGTCTGAAAGACTATCATGCTTTCTGATAATGGGTGGGAGTTTCTGTTAAATATTGTTAACCTGAAGTGAAAATAATGAAATTGGAGAGGACTTAAAGATGAATTTTGGCTATATGTCTGAACCAAACCATTTTGAAAATGTCATATGGAATATCTGACCTATCAAGAAAGGATTAGATTCGATCTTGACAAGTTTTTCCATCTCTGATTTGGGGTCTCTACATTTTTTGAGGTCTTTGAGATGGACATGCATATCTAGACTTGCTACTTTATTTTATTTTTGGTTTTTGGGTTACACCGGTGGCGCTCAGGGGTTACTCCTGGCTCTGTGCTCAGAAGTTGCTTCTCGTAGGCTTAGGGGACCATATGGGATGCCGGGAATTGAACCAGGGTCCATCCAGTTTGGACACGTGCAAGGCAAACGCCCTACTGCTGTGCTATCACTCTGGCCCTAGACTCGCTTCTTATGGGATACCACCTCCAAGATCACTCTCCAAGCTTATCCTTATTTCACATTCTGGCTCTTCCCATGTTGCTTGGGGTTGTTTTTTCTTATGTGGGTCCTTTTTTAAGTGGGTCTAGAGAGAGAGTACAGCTTGCATGCCACCAAACTTGGTCCCACCCCAAGCACTGCCAGGAGCCATTTCAAAGCATAGGATGAGTAATAACCCCTCTGAGTATAGCCAGGTATGGCCTTCTCCTATTTGTTAGTGCTTTGGGCTCGAGAAACAGTCCTGATAACTGAGGGAGGGAGGATGGGGGTCACCAGGGTTACACCCTATGGAGTGTGGCAGAGCTTGGGATATGTGAGACATGAACTCCACCACTTTGAGCCATATCCCCAGGTCTTGGGCTTGGATGAGGGTGGCCTTCAGATGGTACAGCCCTGGGTTGTGGCTTAACTCGGAGCCAGAACCCTCAGCCAGAAGCTCTAGGATTCCTGACCCTCAAAAACTGTGAGATAGAAAAATATTTACTGGGCTGAAGTGGTAGCACAGTAGTAGGGCGTTTGCCTTGCACGCAGCTGACCAGGACAGACCTGGGTTCAATTCCTGGCATCCCATATGGTCTCCTGAACCAGGAGCAATTTCTGAGTGCAGAGCCAGGAGTAACCCCTGAGCATTGCTGGGTATAGCCAAAAAAAAAAAAGAGAGAGAGAGAGAGAGGAGGAGGGAGGGAGGGAGGGAGGGAGGGAGGGAGGGAGGGAGGGAGGAAGGAAGGAAGGAAGGAAGGAAGGAAGGAAGGAAGGAAGGAAGGAAGGAAGGAAGGAAGGAAGGAAGGAAGGAAGGAAGGAAGGAAGGAAGGAAGGAAGGAAGATGTTTACTGTTAAAACTGCAACATTTGGGGATCATTTGTCATGCAGGAATAGACAACTGGCATATACACCTTCCTTTTAGTTCTTTCATTTAAGCTCCATTTAAGCTCCTCTTTCCTTCAGAACTTTATATATGTTTGGATATTGTTGTCTGCACTGTGAAATAACTCAAGATTGTTCTAAGTGTTTTCCAAGCTAGGGTTTGGTATAATAAATATAGACTCAGAATGTGCTTACCCATGTTTGGGTCTTCTCTTAGAATCTACTTAAAAGAATTATTTTGCGACGAGGTGCCTTCTCTTAATTATTTCAGATCCTTTTCATTTGTGTGTACAGCCACCAATTCTGTATAACTTGTAATTACTTCCCAAATGATTGTGGAATTACTGGGAAGTACTTCAAGAAAAAAAACAGGGGACCCGGAGAGATAGCACAGCGGCGTTTGCCTTGCAAGCAGCTGATCCAGGACCAAAGGTGGTTGGTTCAAATCCCAGTGTCCCATATGGTCCCCCCCTGCCTGCCAGGAGCTGTTTCTGAGCAGACAGCCAGGAGTAACCCCTGAGCAATGCCTGGTGTGGCCAAAAAAAACAAAAAAAAAAAAAAAAAAGAAAGAAAAAAAAACAGACTTCTTAACCACTGTTCTTAGAGACGGCTGAGACCTCACCAGATAAGCTTTTTATCCATGACTTGTCAGCTCTGTGTGGTACTTATTAATTATACCGGATAATCATAGTATGAGTTTTTTAAGTCATCTTTTTAAGGATTAGTTAATTCTATACTTAAACCTAAGAGATACCTCAGCAGATCCAAAGTCGAGGTGAGAAATTACATTCCCTGTTCGTGCTTTGATAACTCGCGTTCATCAAGATGTTCTGAAAGAAATAATGATCAAAATATTTGGGTTCACACAGAACTTGAGTCGTCTCTTTCTGCCTCATAAATTAAGGGGGAAAAGAAAAGAAAGTGGATGGTAGCAAGAGCAAACAGTCACACGAACATTGAGTGGAAATAAAAAATGATCAGGCCTAAATACCAAACCCAAAAGTCAACGACAACGGAATCAAGATCTACTACAAAGGGGACCAGTTACATTAGCAGTCCAGGGGATAAAGGGGGAAGTATGGGATGCATGCTGGGAACAGGGGCGAAGGGAGGTCAACACTGGTGGTGGGAATGGCCCTAATTCACTGTCACTATGTACCTTAAATATAACTGTGAAAGACTTGGAGTTCACATGGGTCTCCATAAAAATTATTTAAAATAAAAAGAATTTAAAATGATTGAAAAAGAAAAAAGATTAAATTTAAAGCATTTTAAAAATATTTGGGTTCATAGACTATAGTAATAGTACCATCAGTCAGACTTTGCATGCGACCAACTAGGGTTCAGTCATATGCACCCCCATATGACCTCCCAGGCATCACCAACACTGACCCACAGACACAATCTGAGCAGACTATAACATGCATCACTGGGTGTGGACCAAAAACAACAGATTTTAGATTCAGTAGAACTGAGTTTACTTGGAAAGAGAGTGTCAGGGGTCCTCAAACTTTTTTTTTTTTTTCGTTTTTGGGCCACACCCGGCATTGCTCAGGGGTTACTCCTGGCTGTCTGCTCAGAAATAGCTCCTGGCTGGCACGGGGGACCATATGGGACACCGGGATTTGAACCAACCACCTTTGGTCCTGGATCGGCTGCTTGCAAGGCAAACGCCGCTGTGCTATCTCTCCGGGCCCAGGGGTCCTCAAACTTTTTAAACAAGGGGCCAGTTCACTGTCCCTCAGACCATTGGAGAGTCTGACTATAGTAAAAACAAAACTTATGAACGAATTCTAATGCACACTGCATATATCTTATTTTGCAATGAAGAAACAAAATAGATACAAATACAATATGTGGCCCACGGGCCATAGTTTGAGGACCACTGGTCGATGGTCGGGGACTCTTATAGAGAAGTAGTATTGGAACATTGTATGCATGAACCCTATTATCATGAGCAGTATTGTAAATCACAAAACAACAAGATGTTTAAAAGTGAAAATAAATTCAAAGAAATAAATGGGAAAAAAACAGTAATGAAGAAAAATTTCAAGTTCACCTTTTTTTTTTCCTGTGCTACACTGATTTCTGTTCTCGTAATTGTTTTGTCCCCATTACTAAATAGAAAGAAATGGCTACTGTGAAAAAGAAATAGCACAGTAAAGCGGAATTTCAATTTAAAGAGTTTTTGTTTTTAGGGGCCGGAGAGATAACATGGAGGTAGGGCATTTGCCTTGCACGCAAGACGATGGCAGTTCGAATCCCGGCATCCCATGTGGTCCCCCAAGCCTGCCAGGAGCAATTTCTGAGTGTAGAGCCAGGAGTAACTCCTGAGTGCTGCTGGATGTGACCCCCCCCCCAAAAAAAAAGAGTTTTTGTTTTTAGTAAGCCCTGAGTATTGTTAGGTGTGGCCCCAAAACAAAACCAAAAAAAGATTTTTTTCTCTTGCTTCGATTGTTTTTCACTGTTTAAGGATTTTTCTAAACATGTTTTGCTATTAATAACTGCAAAACTTCCATTGAATACTAGGTTATTAATTTGGGTGGGGCTTTTTGTTTTTTGGGGGGGGTTACTTGTTTGGTTTTTTTGTTTGGTTTTTGAGGGTGGAAGGAATACTTGGGCCATATACTGTGCTTCTTAGAGGCTAAATCTGATTTTGTTCTCAGGGTTTGCTCCAGGCAGTACTCAGGGAACTTTATAAAAAACTCGAATAGGGACCTGAGAGATAGCATAGTGGTAGAGTTTGCCTTGCATGAGACCGACCCAGGAGGGACCCAGCTCGATTCCCAGCATCCCATATGGTCTCCCAGCCTGCCAGGGGCGATTGCTGAGTGCAGAGCTAGGAGTAGCCCCTGAACATCTCCAGGTGTGACCCAAGAACCAATCAATCAATTAATAATAAATAAATAAATAGTTTAAAAACAATAACTCAGATAGAACCAGAATTTGCCCCAATAAAGCAAACACTATAATAACCCCTATATTATCTCTCTAGTACAATTTCAGTGTTTTTAATAACTAAGCAGAGGTTCTTTTTATTTATTTGGGTGGGTTGAGTCCACACCCAGCTGGACTCAGATCTTATTTCTGGTTTTGCTCTCACAAATCTCACCTACTGGTGCTTGGGGGACCATATTGATGCTTGACATAAAACCTGGCTGGCAGCTTGCAGGGAAATGCATTGCATCTGGACTGTTTCTGGCCAGTGATTTGGTTTGTTCATTTGTTTTGGGGTCAGACCCTATGATGCTCATGGGTTACTCCTGGTTCTTTACTCAGGAATTACTCCTGGTGGTATTTTGGGGTCTATATGGGATGACATGGGATGACAGGCATCAAACCCGGGTTGATTACATGCCCAGCAAATGCCTTACCTATTGTACTATTTACTGTAACCCCCAAAGGAAAACTTTGAAAACATGTTTGAGTCTCATGTTTGAGACTTTTGCTCTGAATAATAATGCCATTTGTTTTTATCTTAATATGACTTTTTTTTAAGGAGGGTATTTTTTCTTTCCTTTTTATTTATTTTTTTTGGAGGGGGTCACACCCGGCAGTGCTCAGGGGCTACTCCTGGCTCTGCGCTCAGAAGTCTTTCCTGGCAGGCTTAGGGGGATGCTGGAATTTGAACCATTGTTGGTCCTGGATAGGTTGCATGCAAGGCAAACGCCCTACCGCTGTGCTATCTCTCCAGCTCTCAGGAAGCAGTTTAATGATTATATATATAGTAAATCCTCCATGAATGTCACTCTATTCACCTGTATGTCATACAAGGGTGATCAAATGAAGAAAACTCCACGACCTCTCTAATTCAGAATCTCTGTCTATTCCTTCTCATCCTTCTACTCGACTTGGCCCCCTTGCCTAGAAATACTAGGCTGAACACCAAACACTTGATCATCTTTTATTCATTCCACAACTCCCTAAAACAGAAATCAAGAAGGGAGCCAGTAGCTGAGCAGATTAGCAGAGTGACGGGCTTGGCAGCAGGTCGAATTGATTTCTCTTTACTTCTAGCAGGCTTTGACTCTTCATGCTTGGCCCACCAACCCGTGAGTGGGATGTTATGTCTCTTCAAATCCCAAGGAATTCAAGGTTATGGGAAAATAGTTCTCTTTCATTGTCCTTTGCTTATTCTGGCCACTTTATATTAGGCTCTCCAAATAGGAAGCTCATAATTACCATGCTAACCATATTTTACAGTGTAAAGGCAACAGAAAGAGAAGATAAGAAGATAGCTATTGCTGCTGAGAGTTAGTGCAAAGGAATGAAGAACATGCTTTGCATTCCGAGGCTAGTTTTGATCCCTGAGCACTGGTAGGAGTGGTCCCCAGCGTCAGAGCTAGAACCAACTCCCAGCATCCCCTGGTGTGGCCCCAAATCACCTCTCCTCCCCATCCCCAAAACAAATACACCTATTGCTAATGATACATTTGTTGTTCTTGTTGTTGTTATTTGAACTTTACCTAAGGGTAAAGCCCTCAAAAATGTTGGCATACAAAAAAAAAAAAAACCTTTTGGGAGTTTCTGTTCAATATCTCTAATCTTATTTTATTATCAGAAATTTTGAGCAGAAAATAATTTTCATGACAAGAATATAGTTTTTTAAGCAGAAACATAGTTAGTCATAATTGTGACAGATTTTTAGAGCCAGATTTACTGGGTTTAAATCACAGTCTTAGGGGCCTAAGCAATAGTACCGCAGTAGGGCATTTGCCTTGCACACAGCTGACCTAGGATAGACCCAGGTTCAATTCCCTGCATCCTATAAGGTCCCCTGATTCTGCCAGGAGCAATGATTTCTGAGCACAGACCAGGAGTAACCCCTGAGCGCCACCAGGTGTGGCCCAAAATGTAATAAATAAATAAAATTTTAAAAAATAAATCATAATTTAGCATTTGCAGATGAACAATCTGGAAAAAGTTACTTGACCTTTGTGTAAATGGACATGATAGCACTGTTATAAATTTTTATAATAAAATAGTTATATGTATATAAATGCTAAAATAATGTCTACTACTTGGTCAGCTCCATCTAAATGTATTTGTTCTTTATATTGTTTATATGTTATGATACCTTTTTGATGTTGTATGATTTGGGGTGGGGTGGTCTCCCACACGAGCAATGCTCAGGGGTCCCAGTGATCTTGGCCTTAGAAAGTCTGGTGGGGTCAGAGAGATAGCATGGAGGTAAGGCATTCGCCTTGCATGCATAAGGACGGTAGTTCAAATCCTGGCATCTCATATGGTCCCCCGTGCCTGCCAGGAACAATTTCTGAGATTCGAGCCAGAAGTAACCCCTGAGTGCTGCTGGGTGTGACCCAAAAACCAAAAAAAAGAAAACAAAAGAAAGTCTGGTGGTGCCATGCTACACCCTGGTGGTGTTGGGGTGGTTGAGTTCTGCAGTATTAGGACTCAGACTCAGGGACTTGGGCAGGAATTCTGGCCCTACAATGTGCTTTTCTCCATTTTGATGGCCTGGTGTGATTTGTAATCAGCAGATTACATTATCCCCACCCTTTGGTTTTCAAAACTGTGGGCCAGAGAGTTAGTACAGTGGGTAGGGCTGCTTGCCTTGCACCCAGCCAACCTGGCTTCAATCCCCAATATCCCATATGTCCCCTGATCCCCTGCCAAAAGTGATTCCTGAGCACAGTGCCAGAAGTAACCCCTGAGTATTGCCGACTGTGACTAAAAATAAGTATATGAATAGTTTTCAAAGTTAAATGCTTATGTTTTCTCCCTTGTAGGCTCAGCACCGAGACACTTTCATTGAAGAACGCTATGGCAAGTACAACATCAGTGACCCTTTAATGGCACTCCAGAGAGACTTTGAAACTCTGAAAGAACATAATGACGAAGACAAGCAGCCGGTCTGCACAAACCCGCTCTCGGTTCTGAAGGCAGTGATGAAGCAGTGTAAGAACATGCAAGAACGCATGTTGTCCCAGCTGGCTGCTGCCGAAAGCCGACATCGAAAGGTATGGCACCTTTTGCCACTGGGGAAATGTCACTCAAGGATGCCAAACATCCTTGTCAGCTGCTGCTTTCATAATTATCCAGCTGAGAAGTCTCATGGGATAAGAACCCCCTTCCTTACCCGGAATCCTGAGACAGGACAAAAAAAAAATACACAAGTTGTTCCGACATTAAATTTAGGGTGTGTGGTGTGCCAGAAATGGAACTGAAGGGGCCATTCCTTTTGCTATGACACTCTAAAGTGGTCAGTATGTTTTTCCAGCTCTTGATCCTCCAGACTTTGGCAACAGAGCAGGGTTTGACCAAGCTTACAGCTTAACAAAAACTTCTTTATTTGCTAACTGATGTGATAAATAGATTAACAGGTATTTGGGGAATGTCCCATCCTAGTGAAAGAGAATTTACCTGACTATAAATATATAGACCAACAGACTGTTTTTGTTTATTCCTAGTTTTGCGTTTTAGTGCATAAGCATAAGCAGTCTCTCAGCTTGTACTAACCTATGAAAGGCTGTTTGTGTGTGTGTATGTGTGTGTGTGTTTATTTTATTTAAATATTAGTGTTTGTGATTTTATTTCTTTTTTTTTGGGGGGGGAGGGTCACACCCAGCAGTGCTCAGGGGTTACTCCTGGCTCTGTGCTCAGAAATTGCTCCTGGCAGGTACAGGGGACCATATGGGACGCTGGGATTTGAACCAATGACCTTCTGCATGAAAGGCAAACGCCTTACCTTCATGCTATCTCTCTGGCCCTGTGATTTTATTTCGTGGCCTGATTCTCAAAAAACATAAGTAATGAGGCCGGAGAAATAGCATGGAGGTAAGGTATTTGCCTTACATGCAGAATGATGGTGGTTCGAATCCTGGCATCCCATATGGTCCCCTGTGCCTGCCAGGGGCGATTTCTGAATGCAGAGCCAGGAGTAACCCCTGAGCAAATCTGTGTGTGACCCAAAACAAAAAACAAAAAACAAACAAAAAAAATTTATACCTTGTGTAAGGAGAAGGTGGGGAGATTATTTCTTTGGAATATTAGTGCTGGTGATTTTATTTTATGGACCACCATTTATTTTTCATCCTTGGCCTATAAAACAGACTAGTTTCATATGTTCTTTGATTCTTCTAGAAAATATACAGAGTTGATCTTTTTGTGGAATATTATATCTTCCCTCCTCATCTTTACTTGAATTCTCAAAATTATTCAAGAGCAAGAAAAGTTCACCATCAGACCTAGAAAGAAGTCATGTGAAAACACATGTGCCCTGATTTAAAAGGTGTTTATGGGCAGAGAATTAGTTACCTAAATTTTGGAAGCTTTTACTTAATTCTCCAGGAATATCTTCATAGCCTCCTCTGTTACAAACAAGCTTGTAACCTTCCTACAGGCTAGAGTAGAGGTGGGGTGGAGGAACAGGCTGGCTCATCATAGAATAGTGTTTATAAAGATAATAAATGGTGCTAGGTAGTTCAAGAGTTGAAATTGAGAATGATTCCCAATTTCCCCATGCCATACTTCTTTTGGTGGGGGAAAAGGATGATGGGGGCTCAACCCCAGGCCTGCCACATAAGAAAGATACACTACCAATCTGAATTCTAGCTCCAGCCCTGACTCTCTTTGAATGTTCCAGTCTCTAAAGAACCACCTAGCTAGCTATTCTTGTGTTTCTATCTAAATAGAACCCTGACTTTGTTAGAACTTAGATTGTATCCACGGCCTATGATTAGGCCTACCTAATCCTACCTAACCCTGTCCTACCTAGCCCTCATTTACCTACAAGAGCCCCAGTTCATGCCTTGCACCTTGATCTAGGTATTCAATCTACCTCCTTTGACTCAGAAGTGCTTTGGTACCAGAGCAATAGTACAGGAGGTAGCACACTTGCTTTGCATGTACTGACCTGGTTTGATCCTTACATCCCATATGGCCCCTCAATCCCATCAGGAGTGATTCCTGAATACAAAGCTGAGAACAACCAGGTGTGACCAAAATATAACAAAACAAACAAACATAAAGCAGGGCTTTGAACAGTAAGTCACATGGTTATTACAAAAATGGGGTTCTCTAGTTCACCTCTTCCTAGTCCTTCTTCTCCCCAGTAGTCAGGGATAATCACTTCTTGTTATGTATTGTAGTAACTAATTTGTGGGGGTAGCAGGGTTGGGCCACACCCACCCCAGTGGCGCTCATAGGCTACTCTTGGAATGGATATCCTTCTATTATCACTTCAGTCTTCTTCCTTTTCTATTTTCCCAACTCATAGCTTCCCTTGTTACCTGCACCTTTCCCAAGGACATACCAAACAGCTGCACTTTCCAGAACCTTCTATTAATTCTCTAAACCCTCTTCTACTTCCTGATCCCTTTGGGCATAGCTCTGGGGAAACTTCGCTCTGACTCTGTACCAGCATATAACTGGTGTCTTCCACCCTGCTACCCGGGGTCTCCCTAATGGCCCCTCTATCGTCCTCTCTACTTGCTTGTTTGACTTTTGAGGCCAAACCCAGTGGTGCTCTGGGGTTACTCCCAGATCTATACTCAGTGATCACTTCTGGCAAGCTCAGGGTGATCATATGGGTGCAGGGGATCAAACCTGGGTCAGCTGCATTGTATAGCAAGTTCCCTACCCACTGTACTATTACTATAGTTCTGCTTCATTATTTTTATATTTATTTCTGTTTTGCTTTTTTTTTTTTTTGGTGGTTTTTGGGTCACACCCGGCAGTGTCAGGGGAAACTCCTAGCTCCATGCTCATAAATTGCTCCTGGCAAGCACGGGGGACCATATGGGAAGCCGGATTCGAACTGATGACCTTCTGCATGAAAGGCAAATGCCTTACCTCCATGCTATCTCTCCGGCCCCTTTATATTTATTTCTTTATGGAACATGCACCTAGCATTTAAATATATTGTAAATATTTCTTAGTATTTATAAATGACTTTTTGTTGTAGTTTTTTTAACTTGATTGATTGATTGGTTTCTGTGCCACACCCAGCAGTGCTCAGATTACTCCTGGCTCTGTACTCAGAAATCACCCCTGGAGGCTGGGGGATCATATGCGGTGTCAGGAATCAAACCAGGTCCCTCCCAGGTCGTCCACGTGCAAGGCAAATGCCCTACCGCTGTGCTATCTTTCTGGCTTCCTTGTTGTTGTATTGAGCTTACTCCTGACTTAAGGCACAGAAATCTCACAGGGCTCTGCAGTGCCGGATTGAGTCCTAGTCACAATGCAAGCACCTTGCCCGCTGTGTTTTCTTTCTAGATCAGAACTGACTATTTTCCTTGAAATCCATTTAAGGTGATCCTAGACCTGGAGGAAGAAAGGCAGAGGCACGCTCAAGACACAGCAGAAGGGGATGATGTCACCTACATGCTGGAGAAGGAGAGGGAGCGACTAACTCAGCAGGTACTGGGCTCACAGTGACCCTCAGTCTATAATAGCATTTTTCAAAGAAGGTTCTAGAAGGAGGGTAGGGTTTGCTTTGCTTCAAAATTCAATTCAAGTAAGTTTGCAAATGACTGGGTAAAACAGAGTCCATTAGATTTCTCACTTCAGTTGTTGGATCCCACATTACAACTCTTCAAGAACAAGTAGGGGGGGACAGAGAGTTGGCACAGTGGTAGGGCATTTGCCTTGCACGCAGCAGACACAAGATGGATGGTTATTCAAATCCTGGTGTCCCATATGGTCCCCTGAGCCTGTTAGGAGCAATTTCTGAGCGCAGAGCTAGGAGTAACCCTTGAGCGGCTCGGGGTGTTGACTCAAAAACAAAAAACAAAAAAACAAAAAAAATAAAAACAGTCAAAAACAAGTAGGGCCAGAGATTATATAGATCTATCCTGGGTTGTCCGCGTGCAAGACAAGCACCTTACCTGTTGCACTATCTCTTTGACCCCTCTCAAAGTTTTCTTAGTTTAGAATGCCCAGCTAGGAGCCTGAGAGATAGCACAGTGGTAGGGCATTTTCCTTGCACACAGGACTGATGGTGATTTGATTCCCGGCATCCCATATGGTCCCTGGAGTCTGCCAGGAGCGATTTCTGAACTCAGAGCAAGGAGTAACCCTTGAGTGTCACCGGGTGTGACCCCTCCCCAGAAATAAAAAGAATGCCCTGTTAGACCTATCTTTTTTTTTTTTTATTTAAACACCTTGATTACATACATGATTGTGTTTGGGTTTCAGTCATGTAAAGAACACCCCCCATCACCAGTGCAACATTCCCATCACCAATTAGACCTATCTTAAAGCAGAAGCCAGTCTATAAACATGCACGCATGTCTCAATGAATATGAATTTGCTGCATATAGCTTTCTCTTCTCTATTTTGAATTGGTTCTGATCTTGTTTCTTTCCAATGAGGTATTTTAGTTCCACTAATAACCCTGAAACAGCTTAATGACTAGAGGTGATCCCCAAATTCTCAAGAAAAGATTATGTCCTATATAGTGCATGTAATTTTATGTTAGATGCCCCCAAGACATCAGAAATATTTGCCCATGTCACCAGAACAATAAGATGAATTGCCTTACACACAGCCAACTCAGGTTCAATTCTTCCAAACCCCATCAGGAATGATCCCTGAGCACAGAGCCAGGAATAACTCCTAAGTAACATTGGGTAAGGCCCAAAAACAAAAAAATACTTGCCTTAAGCACCACAACCTCCATAGTACTCCCATGTGCTAGGCAAATTAGGTAGGACAAGTTAAAAACCTTTTTGTTTGTTCTGTGTATTTATTTATGTAATTATTGGTTTTGGGGCCACACCCGGCAGCACTCAGGGGTTACTCCTGGCTCTGCATTCAAAAATTGCTCCTGGCAGGCGAGGGGACCATATAGGATGCCAGGAATCAAACCCAAGTCCGTCCTTGTTCAGCTGCATACAAGGCAAACATCCCACCGCAGCTATCTCTCTGACCCCAAGTTAGAGTTGTTTGGTCTGTCTCTTTGTTTTCTTATTCTAATAGAGATTTGTGGCGGTGTTTTTTTGTCCTAGTTGGAGTTTGAAAAATCCCAAGTGAAAAAGTTTGAAAAGGAGCAGAAGAAACTGTCAAGTCAGCTGGAAGAAGAGCGTGCCCGCCACAAGCAACTCTCCTCCATGCTGGTGATCGAGTGCAAGAAAGCCACCAACAAGGCGGCCGAAGAGGGCCAGAAAGCTGGAGAGCTGAGCCTGAAACTAGAGAAGGAGAAGAGTCGTGTGAGTAAGCTGGAGGAAGAGCTCGCAGCCGAAAAGAAGAGGGGCTTGCAGATTGAGGCCCAGGTGGAGAAGCAGTTGTCTGAGTTTGACATCGAACGAGAGCAACTGAGAGCCAAGCTGAACCGAGAAGAGAACCGGACCAGAACCCTGAAGGAGGAGATGGAGAGTTTGAAGAAGACGGTGAAGGAGCTGGAAGCTTCTCCCCAGCAGAGCGGTGCGCAGTCACCAGCCCTGAAAGTTGGAGCCACATCCAAAGGCACTGGCACCGAGTCTCCCATGCTGGTATCTGTGTGCTGCCAGACAGAAAGTTTCCCAGCAGAAAGAACCCACGGGAGTGGGATCCCCAAGGGGGCCACCACGACACCACCTAGTTCCACCACCTCCACTTGCTCTTATGCAAAAGCTAATGGCCACTTGGAACCTGAACTACAAACAGCCAAGGAGCCAGTGGCTGGAAACAGTGGAGATAGCCCAGCTCTTCGCGTGGGATTGGCCCAAGAGAAAGCTGTTGAGAATGGGGGGTGTGCCGTGGGTGTGGACGCTCCAGGCCCCACACCCAGTCACCTCCCATCCAGTGGGAGCTCCCTGTCTCCTAGCAGTACAGCTTCCTCCTCCCTCACCTCCTCACCCTGCTCCTCCCCAGTTCTGACCAAGCGTCTCCTGGGCTCCTCAGCTGGCAGCCCCGGTTATCACTCCTCCTACCAAGTGGGGATCAACCAGCGGTTCCACGCAGCAAGGCACAAATTCCAGTCCCAAGCAGATCAAGACCAGCAAGCCAGCGGCCTGCAGAGTCCACCATCTCGGGATCTGTCCCCTACCCTCCTAGACAACTCTGCCGCCAAGCAGCTGGCCCGTAACACGGTCACTCAGGTGCTCTCTAGATTCACCAGCCAGCAGGGCCCCATCAAGCCCGTGTCACCCAATAGCTCCCCCTTTGGCACAGACTATCGGAACCTGGCCCCCTCGGCCAACTCCAGAAGTGACACCAGCCATTCACCCACTCCTGGGAAAGTGTCCAGTCCTCTGAGTCCCCTTTCTCCAGGGATCAAGTCTCCTACCATCCCCAGGGCTGAGAGAGGCAATCCTCCTCCTATCCCCCCCAAAAAACCAGGCCTCGCCCCTTCTCCCTCTGCTACCACACCACTGACCAAAACTCTTCCCCAGGCCTCAGGCCTGACCACCTCCGAGGACCTCACCAGCAGCTGTTCCACTAACCCGGTTGTGGCCAATGGCAAGGATGTGGAAATCCTCTTGCCCACCAGCAGCTAGTGGCCTAGGGGACCAATTTGCCACCTCTGACATTCCTTCCGACTTCAGCCCAGAGCTCAGAGTCACACCATCCAACGAGGGCATGTTATTTATTTTGGTAGTAGCCAGAACCAGATATCTGTGTAATACAGTTTGTGTAGCCCACCTTTTTTTTTTTTGTATTCTTTAGTCGTACCCGGGTCATTTGGAATTTTACGACTCACGTCTCTGGGCTGAAGCTGAATGGGCCCCTCACACCGTCTCCAGCTTGGCCATCATCCTCCTGATCACAATCAGGAAAGTTGAATCCAGGGGTGACGAGCCTGTCTAGATTGAGGACTAGAATTCCTCTCTTCTCATTTTGACGTATGCAGAAGTGGTTCATGCAGATTTTTATTCCAGATGAATATGTTTTCAAAGTGCCTGAAATCAGACTGCCATCTGAATGTGATTCTGCAGCGAAAACACGAAAACAGAGCATCGAAATGGGAGACCATGAGATCCTCTGTGAATTCTGAATGTTATTAAAAAACAAAAACAAAAAAAAAACACACACACAACACTGCTTTTGAATCCTCTTTTACTCTTTTTTTTAAATGCAAGCACTGTGAGCAGAACAAAGAAGGGACCCCCCCCCCAACCTCAAGGTGGGGGCGAGCTCATCACAGGCAGGACCCAAAACCCTGCAGAGTGACCTTCCAGCCCCCCACGGGAAGTGGTCAGGTGCTGACTTGCTTGTATATTTGAGAAATGAAGTCGCTCCCAGTCTCCTGCACACATTCTTGAATAGAACAAAAAAATCGCCTCTCCATTCGAACTGCGTCTTCAGGCATCTACTGTTGAGGAATTTCTGATATCAGTTGCTATTACTTGAATAGGAAATGGTAACTCATTCTGTATGGAAGAGCAGCAGAATGATCTCTATATTCTGTAATCCAAAAGCAATAACTTGGAAGTCGTTCCCTTTGTAATATTATAGGTTTTACCAAATGGTTACCCTTAACTCTCCAAGCTGCCAGCACTCGTGTCTGTATCTGTGGAACCAAATTAACTTTTGCCTAAATGAAAGGACACCTCTATCTGTATAGAGACACGCCCCTTTACATGTCATACCTAAACATGCACACACATAAATAGTAGTGTGATTCTATCTTTGGAGTTTGCAATATAGCATAAAGGATGGATCGAAATGCACGTTAAGTTTACCTACCAAAGCAATCCAATGTGACTGGGACCCATTTATTCCAAGAAGAAAATGTCCCCAAGGAAGTGGTGGCATCCAGTAAAGCCTAGTTCTTTAGACTCATAAAAAGGCAGAGCAAAGGGCTAGCAAATTGTCTAAAAGGCTGGAGCAGACGCTTTATCATGCAGGAGCCAAGTTTAGCCCCCTAGCACTTTAACAGGAGTAACCCAGAACATCACTGTATGGGGTCCTAAAACAAAAAATAACAGTGACAACAGGCCAAAGAGATAGTGCAACAGGTACAGTGCTTGCCTTATACCCAGCTGACCCGGGTTCAATCCCTAGCACCCCATATGGTCCCCCAAGCACTGTTAGTAATTCCTGAGTGCAAAGCCAGAGATTCTCAGAGCCCCTGAGAATTTCCAGGTATGGGCCCAAAACAAAATAAATGAAAAAGGCAGAGCAAAAACCAGTCCAGTGTCATAGAACTCCACAGGTGAAACCTGTTTGCAGCCAGTCTTGTGACACCACATGAGCTAAGCCACACAGAAGTGCCTGAACCCCCATGAAAAGGCCCCCCCAGTTTAGCTCCAGATGCTCCTGCAAAGCCAGCATCAAGACCAGGTGAGCAGCTCAACTGTCTGTGCCATATAAGTTAGGAGAGCATCTCATTTTTAGTGTCAAAATTTCAAAATAAAAAGCTGCTTCAGCAAGCATTATGCCTCCACATCCAGCTCACACATTGCAAGCTCCTTCAGTCTAGAAACTTGCCTCATTTCCATCATTATGAGTCTCTGGGACAAAAAAAAAAAAAACCTCCAGACTTTCCAAATTGTAAGCTGGAATAGCTGACCAATTCCTAGCGTACTATTTTCCCCCCTCTTCTAAGCACACTGCTTTCAACGTAGCTCAGACATAGCGGTGAAGTGATTTTTGTATCCACAGAGTTGGAGAAAGATTCCGTTCACTTTGCCTACATCCTTCTCATTGACAGCAGCAGCGCCAGACCTGCTCAACTATAAATTTACGTCCCCTTGATCCAGTGTGAATTGGTGGAGGAAAGACAGGTGGTGATAATTATCCTATAAAAGACAAGATAATGGTTTCTCCACAGCTTATGACTGATGTTCATATTTTTAAAAAATAAATCCTAATAATGTACTAACTTGTACACCAGAGGTATCTCCCAAAAGTATAATGATGGTATCTCAAGTTACCCGATCATGCTTTCATTCACCCTGTTTCCCACTCACAGCCAACTGAATTGTGCTGATAAAACACGACCCTTTTAGCAAAAGTGAATCTAGTCCCAGACTGAGTATGATTACCTCTCTTGCTGTAACTGGTAGTCTTAAAAGTTGCATTGTATTCTTCCTTTGGGCATAGATATATATAGAAAGAGAGAGAGAGAAAGAGAGACTATAAGGAAGTTTATTTCTTAGCAAATGCACTGAATAATGTATTTCTTTTTACCGTGTACTATGGGGCTGGGGAAAATGCGAAAGAAAATGTGTATTTTTGCTAGTTGCCTATCTTCTGAGATAAACAAGCACAATACTGCTATGGATCCAATAATCCAGTTAGGTAATAGAGATTAGTATTTAAGTTTGCTGTAGATTGTGTGCTAAGTCAAAGTTCCAGGACTCAATTTTGGTATTAACCCAGGTTGCAGAAGGTATGTTACTAGTTAACAGGTTCTTAATGATGTGCAACTTAACACAAGCATTAACTAGCCGACATTTGTAAAGCCAAAAGCCCCATGCAGAAATCTTCATCCATTTTTGTAACAGTACATTAAAAAAGATTAAATCACATGTGGAGTAAAACTAGTCTGATTTATCCAAAGTGAAAATGGTTACATCTGTTTTTTGGGGGGAGGCCACACCCAGTGATGCTCAGGGGTTACTCCTGGCTATGCACTCAGAAATCACTCCTGGCTTGGGGGACTATATGGGACGCCAGGGGATCGAACCACAGTCCGTCCTAAGCTAGCGCTGGCAAGGTAGATGCCTTACTGCTAGCGCCACCACTCCAGCCCCCAAAAGATGAATTCTTATGTTTACTTTAGTACTAGAACAATAGCTAGGATACAAAAGCAACCCACATGTTTATTTTTATTTATGTATTTGGTTTTTGGGCCACATCCAGTGATGCTCAGGGGTTACTCCTGGCTATGCACTCAGAAATCACTCCTGGCTTGGGGGACTATATGGGATGCCTTGGGATTGAACCCCCGGTCTGTCCTAGGCTAGCACTGGCAAGGCAGACGCCTTACCACTCTGCGCACAACTCTGGCCCCTGGTTGCATCTCTTTTCATGAGACAACAGAAGGTGTCCTAGAAGAGCCCTTTGTTTCTGCTTCTGGCTTTGAAAAAAACCACCAAGGGGTTGGAATACAGCAGACAGGTTGCTTGCCTTGCACGCAGCGGACCAAAATTTGGTCCCTGGCACCTCTGTATGTAATCAGGAGTAATCTCTGAGCTCAGATCCAGGAGTAAATCCACCAGCAACAAGATGTGGAGATGTAAAAACAAACAAACAAACAAAACCAGAAACTTCTGTTTAAGTGAATGGCCTGTCCAGGTAAGGTTCCTGAAGTTACTCTGGGATACTGGTTTTTCTTAAAGCTTTAGTGCTGGAAAGGGCCTTAAAATAGTTCAGTCTGGGGTCCAGAGTGATAGCACAGCAGTAAGGCATTTGCCTTGCATGCAGCCATCACAGGATGGACTCCGGTTTGAATCCCAGCATGCTGTATGGTCTCCCAAGCCTGCCAGGAGTAACTCCTGAGCACTGCTGAGTATAACCCAAAAAACACAAACAAACAAAAAGTTCAGTCTGTTCTCTTTTTATTTCTTTATTTTTATATTATTTTTATTTTGGTTTTTGGGTCACACCGGCAGTGCTCGGGTTACTCCTGGCTCTACACTCAGAAATCGCTCCTGGCAGGCTCAGGGGACCATATGGGATGCCGGGATTCGAATCACCGTCCTTCTGCATGCAAGGCAAATGCCCTTCTTCCATGCTATCTCTCCAGCCTCAGTCTGTTCTCTTTAAAAAGTGTTGAAAACGGGGGCCGGAGAGATAGCATGGAGGTAAAGCGTTTGCCTTTCATGCAGGAGGTCATCGGTTCGAATCCCGGCGCTCCGTATGGTCCCCTGTGCCTGCCAGGAGCAATTTCTGAGCCTGGAGCCAGGAATAGCCCCTGAGCACTGCCGGGTGTGACCCAAAAACCAGAAAAAAAAAATTGTTGAAAACATTTATGAGCTGTGGACCTGTTGAGAATCTAGAAAAGAAAAGCTAGACTGACTTCCCCAAAATAGAAAGGCCCATATGTAAAGTGAATGGCTCAGTAGACTCCAAAGACTCTGAAGTCATCTGTGACTCACGCTCCGGCTAAAGAATGCCCAGCCTGTCTGCCCTCTCATTCGACACATGAGTCACCCACCCCAGGTCTCCTCATCCAGGGATATTGCTGCTACTCTCTTAGATGCTGGAGCCAGACGAAGGCACTTGAAAACCCTTTGATGCACAGAGGTTCAAACAGTGGTGTGTGTTTACAGATTCCAAGTTTCCAGCCTTGAAGCCAATTAGTAAGCATTTCAGCAAACACTGGGTCTCGGTTTTTCTTCTCATGCCCTAGTCAGTGATGTTATCATGTCCATTTGAATGTATGACTGGTAAGAAATGTTGGTACTCTGGCCTTGAAACACAGCTTCCACTTATCTTGAAATGCTGACTTTAAAATAGTGTTGCCAGGGCTGGAGAGAGAGCACAGTGGTAGGGTGTTTGCCTTGCACGCAACCAATCCAGGGAGGATTGGTTCGAATCTGAGCATTCTATATGGTCCCCCATGCCTGCCAGGAGCAATTTCTGAGCGCAGAGCCAGGAGTAACCACTGAGTATTACCGGGTGTAGCCCAAAAACAAAAACAAGATAGTGTAGGTTAGAGCTCCATGGGAATACCTCAATTCACTCTAAGCACCCCACTTTCTCCATGAATTGTCAGCCCTAATCTATGCCCAAAACCTTTATCAGATCAGATAAATAGAACAAAAACAAACTATTAATTGCCCTCAAGCCCCAGGTGTTTCTTAAATACTTAGAAGTGCCAACAACCTAGGTAGTTATTATGGAAAATATAAGTTTAAGCATGTTCCCTAGCCTCGGGGTACTCAGCCTGGGTGGTGGAAAGTAAATAACACCAAAAAAAAAAAAAATTAACAAAGATAACCAAGGAGCACAAGTATGGTGGAAAACAAAGAGTTGCTGCATGGGACCTGGCTAGAGGATGGTGGGTAGAGGCCAGAGCGAAGACAGCAGGTAGGGTGCTTGCCTTGCACGCAGTCAACCCAGGTTAAGTCCCCAGCGCTCAATAGACCCCCATGCACTGCCAGGAGTGATCCTTGAGTGCAGAGCCAGGAGTATTTCCGCCACCCTCATCCAGTAATGCTGGATGTAGCCACAAAATAAAGACTGTGGGTAGCACAGTTGTTGACTGGAAGGAGTAAATGTTCCTTGCCATAGTTGTATATTTAAGCAATAATCTGCATTTATTTGCTGCTTCAGTTGACCAATCTTAGTTTTAGGATGAAGTCAGAGTGATGCACAAGAAGGTGGGTTTTGGGGGGAGAGTTTTTTTTTTCTTTTTGGATTTTGGTTCACACCCAGCAGCGCTCAGGGGTTACTCCTGGCTCTACGCTCAGAAATCGCTCCTGGCAGGCTCAGTGGATTTGAACCACCATCCTTCTGCATGCAAGGCAAAAACACCTTACCTCCATGCTATCTCTCCAGCCCCAATCCTACTCTTTCTCTTAGATTTTGGTTTAGTTTAGATTTAGGGGTTGGGAATAAAGGTGTGGGGAGGCTCTCCACCCCTCCAGAAGTATAAGCTATAGTCAATGTTGGCTGGGGATTGAGTTAGTGCCTACCTCTCTTCATGTGTTCCAGCCCTCAGCTATCACCCTGATTCTGCTCTAATGAAGGGTCTGACATTTTCTGAGTTGTTTTGGTTTCATGCTCAATCACCAATTTTCTTTTCATTATTTTACTATCATCACTTCAACTACTAAAAGAGGCAAGTTATTCCTTCTTGGCCCAAGATTATGAACTGAAATGCAGCCAATGACTGTAGGTCACAGCACCACTGGCTGTGACTCAGTGATGGAACTGGGGATTCATAGCATCATCCGTGTGGTCTTCCATCCATGCTCCTTCCACCGGCCACACTACAGTCCATGTGAGGTGGGCCTGGAGCAGTAGAACAGCAGATAGGGCACTTAATTTGCCAGTATGAAGCCAGAATAATTCAATCCCCCAGCATCCCATATAATCTGCTGTAGAGCTCAAGAGGTGAATACCTGAGCATAGAGCGTTGAGCACTGTCGGAAAGAGCATATGCGAAGAAAGTTGGCATCTTAGTGCAGAGTAAGTCCTGTATCTCAGAGGTAGCCACTGGTTAGCCAGCACGCTTTAGAGACTTTTTGGAACACAGAAATATGTCTGCTGAGGAGACAGATTTGCCTGCATAGTGTCATCCAATGCCTGTGCTAGCAGAAGACTTGAGGTCTTTCATTACAGAAGACTGGGATGTGGTCATAGGGCTGACACAATGGTGACCCTTCATTTCCCTGGCTGCTCACTTCTTTCTCCTTTACCTTCTTCTCTGTCCTTCAGGCTTTGATCACCAAGGCTGGCCTATATACCAGGCCTTGCCCTTGGCCTGCTGGCCCAAAGCCTTCTATACCTGTTGCCCCAGAAATCTAGTCTTCAAGTCTTTGAACCGGTTTGACAGCAGCAGGGCCACTGGGGTTGGAGAACAGGGTGGCTGCTCTTGGCTCTGTGTCCTACCAAACACCAGACCTCGGAAGCACTTACTCAGAGGCAGCCTTTTTCCTGCTCCTCCAGTGGGGTGTGGTAGGGAAGCTAACACAGTTGCCCTGCCCAGCCACACCTGCCCAGAGGGCAGGGCACCATACCTGGGAGACACCTCCCCTGTACTTCCCTCCCTTCCTGCACCAGAAGAAGCAGATTATTGGGGGGGTTTTTTTGGGGGGGAGCATACCCAGTGATACTCAGGAGTTACTCCTGGCTATCACTCAGAAATCACTCCTGGCTTGGGGTACCATATGGGATGCTGGGGAATCCAACCAGGGTCCATCCTAGGCTAGCAAGTGCAAGGCAAAGGCCCAACCTCTTGTGCCACCACTCCAGCAGTTCTGCGAGGCTAGATCTTGCCCTCCAGTTCCCCCACTCCTAGCCCAGCCAGCCTGCTGTTCAGGTCTGTTCAGGCAGACAGGGAGGGTATCCTCAGGATAGAGTAGTGGTTTGGGCCGGTGACCACAGCATACAAGCCCCCTCTTCATTGCCAGCGTGTTTTTGCCTCTCCTAAATCTGGGTGAGTCCGCCCGCGGGGCCACACACACAAGGCTCCTATTCAGGGCTCACTTTCCTACTGCACTCAGATCTTGGCATCTTGCTCTCTCTCATTCTCTATGTGGGCTTTATTTTCCCCCATGGGAAAGTTGTACTAGTTGCTGCTAGCTGGCTAGGTGCAGGCTGACTTCTGTTGAGGACATGCAAACACACATGCAAACAGACATACACATACCATATACATTGTGACTATTGTTCTTTTATTCCAGGTTTGTTTATTAAACACTGCCTCATGGGAAGGGCTGGAATCCACACTGATGAGGAACCGTCTGGCAGAAGTAATTTCTCAGGGCTAATCGGGGCAGCATGCAGTAGGGGGGTCCCTTTGGGTGCCCATAGGACGGTCCTCAAAGCTGGAAGCAGGCTGGCCTAAAGGCTGAAGAAACGCCATGTTCCAAATCACTAGAGAGGTTGGTCTTTTGCTTGCTTGCGTGCAAACAGCGGACAAACAAGTAAAGCAGCTCAGAGCCCAAGAAAGTCAGGACTTAATCCTAGCTCTGTGCTTTGGGATCACCCCTGGCAAGATCCAATATGGGGCTGGAATGCTGGAAACTGAACCCAGGGCAGCTTCGTGGAATGCAGGCACCTTATCAGCTGTACTGTTTATCTGGCTCTAAAGTTGTCTTCTTCTTCTTTCTTTCTCTTCTCTTCTCTCTTCTCTTTTCTTCTCATTCTCTCTCTTCTCTCTCTTCTCTTTCTTTCTTCTTCTCTTTCTCTTCTCTCTCTCTCTCTTCTTCTTTCTCTCTTCCTCCTCTCTCTCTCTTCTCCTCTCTCTCTTCTCTTCTCATTCTCTCTCTCTCTCTCTCTCTCTCTCTCTCTCCTCTCTCTTTCTCTCTCTCTCGCTCTCTCTCTCGCTCTCTCTCTCTCAGCTGTACTATTTATCTGGTTCTAAAGTTGTATTCTCTCTGTCTCTGTCTGTCTCTGTCTGTCTCTCCCACCACCACCACCTTCCCTTGGCATCTGTAAAGATCCCAAGGGTTTCACAGAAGGATCTGGCACCACCACGCACGCTGCAGGCTCGCCAGGAGAGGGGGATTTGGTGCGGCCTAGCAGGAGGAGCCTGCCTAGGCCCAGGGCAACTCCACCCCACTGGCCAGAAAACCGAGCTCGGGCACCCCCTGGTGTTTGGATCTCATTGCTTCTCTCTCTAAATGCCTTGGAGAGGGGGGGGGGACAGGAAGTGCCCTTCAGAGATTTGGTGTGTGTGTGTTTTTTTTTAATAATATCTTTAAGCACCATGATTACAAATGTGTTTGTAGTTGGGTTTTCAATTATAAAAAAAGAACACCCCACCCTTCCCCACTACCAATGCCCCCTCTCTTCTTCTCCCCTTAACCGCTTCCTGTATTTGAGATAGGCATTCTATTTCTCTCACCCATTACCATTGTCATGATAGTTGTTAGTGCAGTTATTTCTCTAATGCACTCACCACTCTTTGTGGTAAGCTTCATATCATGGTCTATCCTTAGAGCCCTCATCTCTTTTGTCTCTTGGTGATACTATTACAATATCTTTTATTTTTCTTAAAACCCATAAATAAGTACGACTATTCTATGTCTATCCCTCTCCCCCCCCCCCACCTTCCCTTGGCGTCTGTAAAGATCCCAAGGGTTTCACAAGGGTTTGACTAATTTCACTCAGCATAATAGGTTCCCATGTATAGGAAAATTTCATGACTTCATTTTTTCTGACAGCTGCATAATATTCCATTGTGTATATGTACCACAGTTTCTTGAGCCATTCATCTGTTTAGGGGCATCTTGGTTGTTTCCCAAAGTCTAGCTATTGTAAATAGGCTCTCCAATGAATATAGGTGTGCAGAAGGCATTTTTATATTGTGTTTTTGTGTTCCTAGGTTATATCCTTAGGAGTGGTATAGCTGGATCACATGGGAGCTTAATTTCTCCAGTTTTTTTAGGAATCTCTATATTGTTTTCCATAAAGACTGAACTAGACGGCATTCCCACCAGCAATGGATGAGAGTTCCTTTCTCCCCACATTCCGCCAGCATGATTGTTCTTGTTCTTGGTGAGTGTATGCCAATCTCTGTTGTGTGAAATGGTATCTCACTGTTGTTTTGGATTTGCACCCGCCCTGATGATTAGTGATGTGAAACATTTTTCATGTGCCTTAGTGGGTCATAGTTGTATTTCTTTGTTCTTGTTGTTTTTGTTGGTTTTTGGTTTTGGTTTTGGGGTCACACCAGACAACGTTCTGGGGTTACTCCTGGCTCTGTGCTCAGAAATCACTCCTGGTAGGGCTCTGGGTGACCATATGGAATGCCAGGATTCGAAACCATCCATCCTGATTTGGCTGCATGCAAGGCAGAACGCCCCACCACTGTGCTATCTCTCTAGCCCCAATATTTGTTTTTTGGTGTTTTTTGGTTTTGTTTTGTTGGTTTTTTGGGTCACACCCAGCGAGTGCTCAGGGGATACTCTGGCTTTACACTCAGAAATCGCCCCTGGCAGGTTTCGGGGACCATATGGGGTGCCAAGATTTGAACCACTGACCTTCTGTATGCAAGACAATGCTTACCTCCATGCTATCTTTCCAGCCCCTGTGTTTCTTTCTTTTTTTGGGGGGGGGGTGTTTGGGTCACACCCAGCAGCACTCAGGGGTTACTCCTAGCTCTATGCTTAGAGAATCACTCCTGGCAAGCTCAGGGGGACCATATGGGATGCTGGGATTCGAACCACTGACCTTCTGCATGCAAGACAAATGCCTTACCTCCATGCTATCTCTTTAGCCCCTAATATTTGTATTTCTTTTTTGAGGAAGTATCTGTTCATTTCTTCTCCCCATATTTTGATGGGGTTAAATTTTTTTTCTTGTTAAATTCTGTATATCTTAGTTCTATATATATTGTATATCTTAGCTATTAGCCCTTTGTCTGATGGGTATGGTTGGGTATGGGGTGAATATAGTTCTCCCATTGTGGGTTGCCTTTGTATCCTAGTCACTATTTCCTATGAGGTGCAGAAACTTCTCAGCTTAATATAGTCCCATTTGTTATCTCTGCCTCCACTTGTTTGGACAGTGATGTTTCCTCTTTGAAGATGCCTTTAGTCTCAATGGCATGGAATGTATGTTCCCCAGATATACAATCAATTAATCTTTGATAAAGGGGCAAGGAATGCAAAATGGAGCAAGGAAAGCCTCTTCAATAAGTGGTGCTGGAACTACTGGTTAGCCACTTGCAATGAAGTGAACTCAGACCCCATTTAATCCAAATGGATTAAAACCCTTGATATCAGACCTGCAACCATAAGGTATATAAAAGAACACATAGATAAAACAGAATCCAGAGATTCTAGCCCCACACCAGGGATGCTTTTCCTCCCCATACCCTCATTCAGTCGCCTCTCTGTGATTTTGAGGTCCAGACAGAGTTGCCTTTGCTGCCCGGGGAAGTCCAGACTATGTTTTTGTTTTGTTTGGTTTGGTTTGGTTTTTGGTTTTGGGGCCACACCCGGCAGTGCTCAGGGGTTACTCCTGGCTGTCTGCTCAGAATAGCTCCCGGCAGGCACGGGGGACCATATGGGACACCGGGATTCAAACCACCACCTTTGGTCCTGGATTGGCTGCTTACAAGGCAAACGCCGCTGTGCTATCTCTCAGGGGCCCTCCAGACTATGTTTATGGAGAAAGGAAGGTACAAAAGCATTCCCCAGTGTGTGTTGCAAGTGGAAGGCTTGAAACCAACTAAGATACAAAGGATCCCTCCAAGCTGACCCCTAGAATGATGTCCCCACACAATAGATAACTGTTAGATAAATAGTAGAGAACTCTTTGTGGGAGCCTGAGTGACTGTGCAGGGGGGGTAGGACACTTGCCTTGCTGGTAACTGGCCCGCATTCCATCCCTGACATCCCTGGTGGGTCAGAGCACCACCAGGAGTGATAACTGAGTACAGCAAAAATCAAAAACTATTTGTGCCTTCCCCAAAAGAACTATTTGTGAAGCAGTTGTCAGGATGACTCAATCTTCATTTATTCGTTCACTCAAGTTAATATTTCCAAAATGTCTCACATCTCTTTTACAGGTGATGCTGTAAACCAAGCAATCCTAGGCTAGAAAAATAGTTTGCTCTTGGGGCCGGAGTGGTGGCGCAGGGCGTAAGGCATCTGCCTTGAGCACGCGAACCTAGGACGGACCGCAGTTCAATCCCGCAGCATCCCATATGGTCCCCCAAGCCAGGAGCCATTTCTGAGCCCAAAGCCAGGAGTAACCCCTGAGCATGAATAGGTGTGGCTCCAAAACAAAACAAAAAAATAGTTTGCTCTTCGGCTGACCCAGGTATAATCCCTGGCACCACATATGATTCCCTGAGTCACTCCAGGACTGATCCCTAGTCAGAGAGCCAAGAGAAAGCCCTGAGCATTACCAAATGTAATTCCCTCCCCCCCTTAAAAAAAAAAAAGGCCCTTTTAAAATACACACAAAAACATGGCTAGAGAGACTGTACAGAGATTAAGGAACATGCCTTACACATGGCAAGCAGTGTTCCATCTTCAAACCCCCCATAAGATCCCTTGAACCTTCCTGAGCACAGAGACAGGAGTAAGCACTGTTCAAAAACCAGAAAAGAATTGAATAGGCAAGACTCTACTAGGAAATGAAGTATTCATTCAGGCACACACAATAGCTCTTTTAGGTTTGTTTGGTTTGGTTTTGGTTTTGGTTTTGGGGCCACATCCTTGGTTCCTGGGACTTTTGGGTGTGTGATAGTGGGATAATCTACAGGTTTTTTCCAGGGATCTACAACAGACCTCCCTTATGCAAAGCATGCTGGGGGTTGGGGGCACTCTTTAGCACCCATAAAATAGCTGTTACGAACTGGAGAGAGAGAGAGAGAGAGACAGACAGACAGACAGACAGACAGACAGACAGACAGACAGACACAGAGAGACAGAGAGAGGCAGAGACAAGAGAGACAGAGACAGAGAGGCAGAGAGAGACAGAGATAAAGAGAGAGACAGAGACAAAGAGAGAGACAGAG
The DNA here is from genome assembly GCF_024139225.1 of Suncus etruscus. Classification (NCBI taxonomy): domain Eukaryota; kingdom Metazoa; phylum Chordata; class Mammalia; order Eulipotyphla; family Soricidae; genus Suncus; species Suncus etruscus. The sequence continues at coordinate 11,764,428 of NC_064866.1, read as the reverse complement.
AGAGAACGAGGTTCAACAGTGTCCTAAATGACAGAAAGATCCATCAAGGCAAATGCCAGGTGAAAACCTGCAATTGGAGGGTGGAGGGCCTGGGGCAATAGTACAGCAGGTAGGATATCTGGCTTGCATGTAGCTGACCAGCGTTTGATCCCTGCCACTCCACATGGTCCCCTGAACCCACCAAGACCAATTCCTGAGCACAGAACCAAAAATATGCCCTGAGCACTGCTAGATGTGGTCCCAAAACAACCAAAAACCAGTATGTAGGATCAAAGTCATAGTAAATACATACAAAGTGTGTAGGGCATTTGCCTTGCATTTGTGGCATGCATCCTTGGCATCACATATGGTCCCCCCAAGCCTTCCAGTAGTAATTTGTGAATGCAGAGCCAAGAGTAACTTCTGAGCAATGCTGGGTGTAGTCCAAAAACATGAAAACAACCCCCCAAAAAAAAACTTGTAATTGAGAGGAATTTTTTTGTGATGATACTGAGAACAATTCCAAATATGCCGATAGATATGCAAACCAGATTATAGCAGATTAAAAGAGGGGCCAAAGCAGTGACAAAAGCAGTAGGACATTTGCCTTGCATGTGCTAACCTAGAACAGACTGTGGTTTGATCCCCCAGTGTCCCATATGGTCCCCCAAGCCAGGGGTTATTTCTGAGCACATAGCCAGGAGTAACCCCTGAGCATCAGCGGGTGTGGCCCAAAATACAAAAAAAAAAAAAATTAAAAGAGAAGTAGGATTAAAACAATAAGATGAAAAAAGTTTGGAGTTTTACTTTTTTTTTTTGGGTTTGTTTGTTTGTTTTGTTTTTGGGTCACACCGGCAGCACTCAGGGTTACTCCTGGCTCTATGCTCAGAAGTCGCGCCTGGGAGGCACAGGGGACCATATAGGATGCCGGGATTTGAACCACCATCCTTCTGCATGCAAAGCAAATGCCTTACCTCCATGTTATCTCTCCAGCCCTGGAGTTTTTCTTAATGGAAAATATGGATGATAGTTTCAAGAAATTTAAAGATTAAAAAAGGACATGGCTGGGTCCGGAGAGATGGCACAGCGGCGTTTGCCTTGCAAGCAGCCGATCCAGGACCAAAGGTGGTTGGTTCGAATCCCGGTGTCCCATATGGTCCCCCGTGCCTGCCAGGAGCTATTTCTGAGCTGACAGTCAGGAGTAACCCCTGAGCACCGCCGGGTATGATCCAAAAACTAAAAAAAAAAAAAAAAAAAGGACATGGCTAATTTAGCTTTGAAAGAAAGTTCTGAGATAAAGTTGAAAACTGTTTAATTATAGACCATGTATCACTCCTGACTCTATGCTAAGGGGATCATGCAGAGCTGGGGAATAAAACCCAAAACATGGGGCCGGAGAGATAGCATGGAGGTGGGGCATTTGCCTTGCATGCAGAAGAACGGTGGTATCAAATTCTGGCATCCCATATGGTCCCCCGAGCTTGCCCGGAGCGATTTCTGAGCATAGAGCCAGGAGGAACCCCTGAGTGCTACCCGGTGTGGACCCAAAAACAAAACAAAACAAAAAACCCAAAACAAGCATACAGGCTTCTGAGCATCTCTCCAAACTCTGGAGATACGTTCATTAGATGACAGAGGCTCAAAGACCTATCTCTTCATCACTGGGAAAGTGGATAGATCCTCATTATGAAATAGAAAACTACACCTAGCATTAATAAGGAGATCACTGAGTATGTAATTAAAAGTATATGTGTGTATATGTGTTTGTGGGCCACATCCAGCTGTGCTTAGAGCTTACTCCTGGCTCTATATTTAGGGGTCACTCCAGTGAGGCTCAGGGGGACCATTATGGGATGCTGAGGATCAAATCCAGATCAAGTGCTCTACCCATTGTACTAATGCTCCAGCCCCAGGAATAGGTATTTTGTTAATATGATAGTGTGAAAAAATACAAGTTAGGACCTAAGAGACTGTACAGGTGGTAGAATGTTTTGTTGTTGTTTTGTTTTTGTTTGTGTTTTTGGACCACACGCAGTTTGATCCCCCAGCATCCCATATGGTCCCCCAAGCCAGGAGCGATTTCTGAGCACATACCCAGGAGTAACCCCTGAGCAGCACCAGGTGTGGCCTAAAATTAAAAAAAAAATGAAATTGAAAATTAACCAACAAAATGGGTCAAAAGAAGGCAGATGGAAGGAAATAAAATTTAGGAGAAATGAATGAGCTGAATATAAAAAATCAAAAAGATTAATTAAAGCAAGAACTGGTTCTTTGAAAAAATAAACAAGATTGATAAACCATTACTGAGAGAGTGAGAGAGAGAAATTTAATAAACTGAATCAGATTTCGGTTTATTTAATTTTAGAAGAAGAGAGAGGTCATACAGATGCTATAGAAATGCAATGGATAATCAAAGATTACTTTGAGAATCTTTATGCCACAAAACAAGAGAACCTGGAAGAAATGGATAAATTCTTTGACTCCTATAACCTCCCAACATTGAACCAAGATAGATTTACAATATATGAATAGACCTCTAACTATTGATAAAATTGAAATAAAATCAAAAGGTTTCCCCAAAACAAAATCCAAGGCCTAGATGGAATCACTAGTGAATTCTTTCAAACCTTCAAAGAGGAACCACTGCCCATCTGTTTTCAGGTTCTTTCAGGAAGTTGAAGAAACAGAATACATTTTCAAACAAAACTAATATCACTCTATATCAAAAGCAAACAGAGATGTAACTAAAAAAGAGAACTGCAGTCCAATATCCCTGATGAACATAGATGCAAAGATCCTCAACAAAACCCTAGCAAATAGCTCATCAAGAAGTCCATACACCATGACCAAGTAGGATTCAACCCAGAAATGCAAGTACGGTTTAACATATGCAGGTCAATCAATATAATACACCAAAAAAAATAAATAAATAAAACGCCATATAGTCATATAAACAGATACATCGAAAACATTTGACAAAGTCCAGTATCTCAACAAGATGAGAATTAAAGGAATCTTCCTCAGAATATTTAAAACCATATACCACAAGCCCATGGTAAATATTATCCTCAATGGGGAAAAACTAAAAGCCTTTTCTCTAAGATCTGGTACAAGACAAGGTTGCCCACCCACTCTCACCACTTCTGTTCAATATAGTACTGGAAGTTTTTGCCATAGAAACTAGGCAAGAAGAAGATATCAAGAGCATTCACATAGGAAAGGAAGAAGTCAAGCTCTCACTGTTTGTGGATGACGATTTAAAGTTAAGCCTGTAGAAACAGATTTGTATAGAACAGTGGCAGGCTATAAGATTAATACACAAAAATTCATGGCTTCTATATGCAAATAATAAAAAAGAAGAACATTGCAGCTCAGAAAATCAAGTACCTTAAAATTCATGTAACTAAATAGATAAAAGACCTATACAAAGACCTATACAAAATAATACTTCAAGTAATAAGAGAACACAAGAAAATGGAAACACATACCTTGCTCACGGATTAGGAGAATTAACATAATTGTGCTGGCAATCTTCTTAAAGCATTGTACAGATTTAATGCAATCCTTATAAGGATAAGGATACCCATGAAGTTTATTTTTTTGTTTTGTTTTTTTGTTTTGTTTTTTGGGCCACACCCATTTGATGCTCAGGGGTTACTCCTGGGCTAAGCACTCAGAAATTGCCCCTGGCTTGGGGGACCATATGGGACGCCGGGGATCGAACCACAGTCGAGATCTTTCCCTGGCTAGCGCTTGCAAGGCAGACACCTTACCTCTAGCGCCACCTTCCCGACCCAAGATACCCATGAAGTTTTAAAAAAAAAAAATAGATCATACCCTAACTGCCCCACTGTGTCTCCAGCCACTGCCAGCCAGAACCCCCCTGTCCCTCCAACTAAGGTGAGATGAGTGCAACACCCCCCATAGCGCTTTTCACTCCAACCTTGCAGATCCTACTTGGTGGGGTGGGATGCAGGGAACACAAAGGCAGATTTTTAAATATCTTTATTTAAACACCTTGATTACAAACATGATTGTGGCTGGATTTCAGTCATGTAAAGAACACCCCCCCTTCACCAGTGCAACATTCCCATCACCAATGTCCCAAATCTCCCTCCTCCTCACCTCTGCCTGTACTTTAGACAGGCTTTCTACTTCCCTCACTCATTCACATTGTTATGATAGTTCTCAATGTAGTTATTTCTCTAACTGCACTCATCACTCTTTGTGGTGAGCTTCATGTCGTGAACTGGACCTTCCAGCCCTCCTCTCTTTTGTCTCTGAGAATTATTGCAAAAATGTCTTCTATTTTTCTTAAAACTCATAAATGGGTGAGACTATTCTGTGTCTATCTCTCTCCCTCTGGCTTATTTCACTCAGCATAATAGATTCCATGTACATCCATGTATAGGAAAATTTCATGACTTCATCTCTCCTGACGGCTGCATAATATTCCATTGTGTATATGTACCACAGTTTCTTTAGCCATTCATCTGTGGAATTGCATACAAGGCAGAGTTTTAAAACCTGGATCATGTTGTAAATGGCCTCTCTCCTCCATCTGCCTCCACTGCATCTCCAGCCATGAGAGGCCAGAAGCCTATACTCTTGCTCAGGAGAGGTCAGTGGGATCTGTAAATACACACTCTGGCCATAATCTCACTGTCCCACAAGCCTCACTGATACTTTAGTCTATATCAGACAGTCCTAGGCAGATCAGGCCCAACTTCTTTCTCCTTTAGAAAATATACAACCCCCGAACCAAAAGAATAACCCAACCAACTAGTTTGCACATTTCTACCATACTCGGGTGAACTTGCTTACCTAGAATAAATAAACCCTAAAACAAATATACCTCTAACTACCTCTTACACAATTAAATAGACCACTTTTTAAAAACACCCTGAAACACCAGCACCCCAACCCACCCTATGCAAAGAACAATGGGGAAACTAAGGAAGACTGGGAATATGGAGAGAAATCCTAGCAAATTTCCAACTCCTCCAAAGCACACCAACCCTATTGATGAGGACCTAAAATCAGTATTTAATGTCTTAGCAATAGAATTCAAAGAATCACTAACCAAAGAAATTAAGAAATTTATAGACGAACAATTCATTCAACTCAAAGAAGAACTCTATTAAAAGATGAGAGAATCCATACAAATGGAACTAAGGGAACCAAAAAAACAGTAAGCCACAGTAGCAGAATTACACACATAGAGAAGCACATGGATGAACTGGAAGACAAAATGCAAGCCAGCAACAACAAAGAAGTCAATAAAGAGGGGGCTGGAGCAGTGGCACAAGCAGTAAGCCATCTGCCTTGCCCACACTATCCTAGGACAAACCGTGGTTTGATCCCCTGGCATCCCATATGGTCCCCCAAGCCAAGAGCGATTTCTGAGCTCAAAGCCAGGAGTAACCCCTGAGTGTCACCAGTATGGCCCAAACTCCCCCCACCCAAAAAGAAGTCAATAAAGAAATGAAAGCCAAAACATTGGAAGAAAATGTAAGTAACTAATGAACAACGACAAAAGAAATAATCTACAACTTATAGGAATACCAGAAAAGGGGAGGGAAAAGGGAAATGGAAGAGTGAGGTAAATAATAGCAGAGAATTTTCCCACTCTCTGGAAAGAGGCAGCTGTACAAATCCAAGAGGCAAAAAGAGTTCTGTATAAAATAGACCCTAATAGAATAACATCAAGACATATAATAATCCAAATCATAAAAAGTAAACAGAGAAATAAATTCTTCAAAGCAATAAGGAAGGGGCCATGTCAATAGCACAGTGGTAGGGCATTTGCCTTGCACATGGCCAAATTCAGGACTGACCTTGATTCGATCCCCAGTGTCCCATATGGTCCCCTGAGCCAGGAACAATTACTGAGCACAGAGCCAGGAATAACCCCTAAGTGTCACAGGGTGTGGCCCAAAAAGCAATAAGAAGAATAAAAACCTCAAGTACAAAGTAAGGAACATAAGAATCAAACCAGATCTTCCATTTGAAACAATTCAGGCAAGAAGACAATAGAATGTCATATTTAAATTACTAAATGAAAGAAACTTCCAATCTAGAGTCCAATACCTGGCAAAACTCTCATTTATATGGGAAGGAGAACTAAAAACATTTTCACACAAAAAAGAACTCACAATATTTGCACTAACCAAACCAACTCTAAATGAACTACTCAGAGATTAATTACAAAAAACCAAACACTATATTGTAACAACAACAACAACCCTACACAATATAACAGCACAACAAATATTCTCTGCCAATAATCCCCTTGAGAGTCAATGGACTAAACACTCCCATTAAAAGACACAGAGTAGAGGATTGGGTGAGAGGAAACATAAACCAGATATCTGCTGCCTGCAGGAAACACACCTAAAAGATCAGAATAGACACAGGTTTAGAATAAAAGAATGGAAATTAATTATTTAAGCACTGGGGGAAAAAAAAGCTAGGGACAGCCATACTTATATCAAACTAAATTTCATTCAACCTCAAAAAAGTGCTCACAGACAAAGATGAATACTTCTTATTGACCGGGGAATATTAGACCAAGAAGCATTGACTCTGATCAACATTTATGCACCAAATATAGAGCCAAAACAATATGTAGAGGCTTTTCCTCACAAACCTTTAGAAACATATGGATGGAAATGTGATAGTACTTGGAAATTTTAACACACCACTATTGCCACTAGACAGATCCAGTAAGCAGAAACACTAGCAAAGACATGAGGCCGCAAATAAGAAACTAGAACTAGTACTAATGGAGTTACACAGGGCCCTTCATCCTCAGAAAGTGAATATACATTCTTCTCAAGTGTTCATGGAAACTTCTCTAGAATAACCCACATCTTTGGACACAAATCTAACTTACATAAAGTAAATATAAGAATTATACAAGCTCATGACCATATTGCTTAGTACACTAGACATGAAAAATTATGTTTATCCTAAAATGTTCCATGCACAATCTAACCCCAAAAGCTTCAGTTAGCAAAGTTCATCCCCAACATCAATGAAGGGCCTAGAAATTGGAAAGCCTTTTCCCCTCCGATGTGCTGATCTTTTTTTTTTTTTGGAGGGGGGCACACACAGCTGTTGCTCAGGGGGTACTCCTGGCTCTGCACTCAGAAATCGCTCCTGGCAGGCTCAGGGGTCCATGTGGGATGGTCAGAGATTGAAACCCAGGTCTGTCCTTGGGTTGGCAGCATGCAACCCTAACCTGCTGTGCTATCACTCCAGTCTTTTTTTGTTTAAGTTCCTGCAGACCAATCTCAAAAATGGGTCAGACCTTCCAACAACCCCTAAACTAGATCTCTAATATCTGTCTATAAGTGTGTGTGTGTGTGTGTGTGTGTGTGTGTGTGGTGGATTCCTCTTTGTTTGTTTAATCTGGATTGTACATAATCCCTGACTATATTGTATCCAGCCTCTATTATATATTATGCCTTCTCCCCGCTGTTCACCACCCTACAAAACTCCTTCTATTCTCTCACCCCCTCAACCCTGATCCATTATCTCTATCTAACCCCTTTACCCTCAGTTCTTAACTCCTCAGGAACTGGGTGGGTGGGGGGGCTTCTCCTGCCCTGGTAAGCTGTTACCCAGCTGCCAAAGTGAAGGACACCCTCTCAGCATCCCATCTCTCACTCCAGCTCCAGCTGGATGCTGCAGCTACCATTCCTGCTGATTTATTCTATGTGGTCCTCCTTCTCTTCTTCCTGCTCTCAATGTACACTGTTGCTGGCTATCAGATTCAGCTCCAGAGGAAACCCACCCCCCAGTTTGAGGACACAACCTGAGGACCCTGACTGCTGCAAACCATTGTTCAGACTCCACAAGACCATGGTGTGAGATGAAAATGTGCCCTAGATCTTATGTCCCCCAACCCCCAGATTATCTCAAAAGACTTAATGGAGATATCCATATTTTTGTATGTTTACTTCCTTAATAGTTATGAATCTTAGTGTTTATTTCTATATGTAGAGATAGAACCTCATACTCCCCTTTTCTTTCTTTCTTTCTTTCTTTCTTTCTTTCTTTCTTTCTTTCTTTCTTTCTTTCTTTCTTTCTTTCTTTCTTTCTTTCTTTCTTTTTCTTTCTTTCTTTCTTTCTTTCTTTTTCTTTCTTTCTTTCTTTCTTTCTTTCTTTCTTCTTTCTTTTTTCTTTCTTTTCCTTTCTTTCTTTCTGTTTGTTTATTTATTTATTTATTAGTCCTGTTTTGGTTCTTCCTAGAAGAAAATTGGGATAAGAACTCAGGTCAAGGGCCCGGAGAGATAGCACAGCGGGGTTTGCCTTGCAAGCAGTCAAACCAGAACCAAAGGTGGTTGGTTCGAATCCCGGTGTCCCATATGGTCCCCCGTGCCTGCCAGGAGCTATTTCTGAGCAGACAGCCAGGAGTAACCCCTGAGCACCACCGGGTGTGGCCCAAAAACCAAAAAAAGAAAAGAAAAAAAAAAGAACTCAGGTCAAGGGGCCAGGAAGGTGGCACTAGAGGTAAGGTGTCTGCCTTGCAAGCGCTAACGTAGGACAGACAGCGGTTCGATCCCCCGGCATCCCATATGGTCCCCCCAAGCCAGGGGTGATTTCTGAGCGCATAGCCAGGAGTAACCCGTGAGCGTCAAACGGGTGTGGCCCAAAAACCAAAAAAAAAAAGAACTCAGGTCAAAACCAGGCCACAGGGGCCGGCACGGTGGCGCTAGAAGTAAGGTGTCTGTCTTGCCAGCGCTAGTCTAGGATAGACAGCAGTTCCATCCCCTGGTGTCCCATATGGTCCCCCAAGCCAGAATCGACTTCTGAGCGCATAACCAGGAGTAACCCCTGAGCTTCACCAGGTGTGACCCAAAAAACAAAACAAAACAAAACAAAACAAAAACAACCAGGCTTCTTGTTGTTGTTGTTTTGGTTTTTGGGTCACACCCGGCAGTGCTCAGGGTTTACTCCTGGCTCTATGCTCAGAAATTGCTCCTAGCAGGCTCGGAGGACCATATGGGATGCTGGGATTTGAACCACCGACCTTCTGCATGCAAGGCAAACACTTTACCTCCATGCTATTTCTCCGGCCCCATTGGTTGTTATTTTTATCTCCAAATGCACCAATAATATAATCTGGCATCTTTTTTTTTTCTGCATAGGCATACTAAAATGGGGAAATCTGGGCCCGGAGAGATAGCACAGCGGCGTTTGCCTTGCAAGCAGCCGATCCAGGACCAAAGGTGATTGGTTCGAATCCCAGTGTCCCCACATGGGCCCCCCCGTGCCTGCCAGGAGCTATTTCTGAGCAGGACAGCCAGGAGTAACCCCATGAGCACTTGCCGGGTGTGGCCCAAAAACCAAAAAACCAAAAACCAAAAAAATAAATAAAATAAAATAAAATGGGGAAATCTTTTTTTTTTTTTTTTGGTTTTGGGGTCACACCCAGCAGTGCTCAGGAGTTACTCTTGGCTCTATGCTCAGAAATAGCTCCTGGCAGGCACGGGGGACCATATGGGATGCCGGGATTTGAACCATGAACCTTCTGCATGAAAGGCAAACGCCTTACCTCCATGCTATCTCTCCGGCCCCAAAATGGGGAAATCTTATGTATAGAAAGAAGTTCTTATCTAATAGGGATAAGAACTCATGAGTTTTGTAATGCAGGAGATGAACAATCATCATGGGAACTTGACTTAGATCTCATGACATCGGACATTCACCATCAAACCCCGATCCCTGGATCTCAACCTTAGAATTGGCACAGTTCCCTGCACCAGCACCAGTCCTGGGAGAGTACTTAAAAGTTGATGCTCTGGCATCAACTTGTGCCAGGGTAGGTTCATATGACACCCTGATGATGAGGAAGTAGCAACAACTTGATCTAAGGGCAGATAACCCTACCTCATCACCTAATGTTGAGATGAAATTAGAAGACCCACCATCCTAGGATCTGTGCAAAAACCAAGATCACTAATTAAAGAAGACTGACTATGGCAACCTCTGCTGAGCAGAACTTCTCCTGGGATCATAAAGAAAGACCTTGGGGGTTGACAACTAACATGCCCAGAGCCTGTAGTCAGTCTCATGACAGTATGCTTCAAGAGTAGAGACACCCTGTATCTCTTAGGCCAAGGGAATTTTCTTTCTAATTTCCCCAACATTTACTGTGAATATGAAACAACAACAACAACAACTTGCCACATCTGTTCCCCCCTTTTTTCTTTTTTCTTTTTGGTTTTTGGGTCACACCTGGCAGCGCTCAGGGTTTCCTCCTTAGAAATCGCTCCTGGCAGGCTCAGGGGACCATATGGGACGCCGGAATTCGAACCACCGTCTTTTTGCATGCAAGGCAAACACTTTACCTTCCATGCAATCTCTCAGCCCCTCTATATTTTTTTAATTTTTATTTATAGATTCCTAGATAAAGGCCCTAACCTT